>NW_007045903.1:0-819 GCF_000164805.1 Carlito syrichta
AGCTTTACACCAATAATAAACAAACAGAAACCCAAATAAAAAACACAATTCCATTCACAATAGCCACAAAAAAAATGAAATACCCTGGCATCTTCCTGACCAGAGACGTGAAAGACCTTTACAATGAAAATTACAAAACACTGCTCAAAGAAATCAAAGCCGACATGAACAAGTGGAAAAATATCCCATGCTCATGGATCGGAAGAATCAACATTGTGAAGATGTCCATCTTACCTAAGGCAATCTACAAATTCAATGCAATACCCATTAAATTACCAACAACATTCTTCTCAGACCTAGAAAAAACAACACAGGAATTCATATGGAAACACAAACATCCAAGAATAGCCAGAACAATCCTCAGCAAAAAAAATAAAGCAGGAGGTATCACAATACCAGATTTCAAACTTTACTATAAAGCTACAATCATCAAAACAGCTTGGTATTGGTACAGGAACAGGCATATAGATCAATGGAACAGAATTGAGATTCCAGAAGCAAAACCTCAATTTCTCAACCAACTCATCTTCGACAAAGCCCCCACGACCTACCAATGGGGAGAGGAAAACCTATTCAGTAAATGGTGCTGGGAAAATTGGCTGACCACATGCAGAAGATTGAAACAGGACCCCTATCTATCCCCATGCACAAAGGTTAACTCCAAATGGATCAGAGACCTAAATGTAAAACCTCAAACCATAAGAACCTTAGAAAAGGAAGGAAATACTCTCATGGAAATCGGAACTGGCATCCAATTCCTGTACAAAACCCGAAACCCACAGGACTTAAGAGAGAAGATAGACAAATGGGACCTTATTA
>NW_007045904.1:0-521 GCF_000164805.1 Carlito syrichta
TAGCCAGCTGGCTGGCCAACTGAATTAGCTAGCTGACTTAACCAACTAACTAGCAGGCTATCCTACTGATTAAACAAACTAGCTACCTAGCTAGCCAGCTGGGAAGCCAGCTGAATTAATTACCTGACATAAAAAACCAGCCAGCTGGCTAGTCAGCTGACTTAACTAGCTTTCTACCTAGCTACCAGCTGTCTAGCCAGCTGACTTAACTAGTTGACTTAACCAGCTAGCCAGCTGTTTAGCCAGCTGACTCAACTAGATGGCGTAACTTGTTAGGCAGTTGGCTAGACAGCAGACATAACTAGCTCTCTACCATGCTAGCTGGCTAGCCAGCTGACTTAACTTGGTGACGTACTTAGCTAGAGTGCTGGATAGCCAACTGACATAACTAGGTCACTGCCTAGCTAGCCAGCTTCAAGTCAGCTGACTTAACTAGCTGATTTAAACAGCTGGCCTGCTTGCTATCAGCTGAATTAACCAGGTTGGGATTATATCTAGACAGCTGATTAGCAAGCTGACTT
>NW_007045905.1:0-751 GCF_000164805.1 Carlito syrichta
GAAATAGGGAGGAGCAGCACGAAAGGAAAATGGGAAAGCTTGATAGGATTGGCCTTCTTTGAAATTATGGGAAGTAATGTGGAAGTTATATTTGAAAGCATTAGAACACTTCACTGAGAATAAAAGCCTTCTTTAGTTCTTTTCAGTAAACCGATTTGGATTTTCCCCCTGATTTCCATCCAGTGGCGTCATTAGTGTTTACTTCACTCTGTGTCTTGCGATCATAGGATTACCTAAGCCATTTTCATAATTGTAACCTCTTTAGGTAATCAGCGGGCACCAACATTCCCTTGAAGAGTGAAGGCTCATCATTCACTCAATCTTTGACTCAGCAAATAGTTTTGTGTAAAATAAAGCAGAGGATCCAAAGCAGAAGGATGGTCAGTGCCCTGCCCTTCAGCCTGCAACAGATGGGGAGCCCAACTCAAAAAACAAAACAAAACACAACAAAGCAGAAAGAAAGAGGAAGAAAAGAGAGAGGGAGGAAAAAAGAGCCTAGGGCCTGATGGCTTCACAGCTGAATTTGTCCAAGCAGGTGAAAAGCAAATATAAGTTTCATTTAAACTCTTCACCAAAATCGAAGAGGCAGAAATAATTCCCAACTGACTACATGAGCCCAGAACTACTCTGATAGCAAACAAGACAGACACACGCAAAGTAAAAACAAAGAATACCGCAGACCAATATCACTGATGTACACAGGCATGACAAAGTCTTAGCGAAAACCCAGTTAAACAGAACACTGCTTTTG
>NW_007045906.1:0-783 GCF_000164805.1 Carlito syrichta
TTCGTGTGTCTGTCTTGTTTTCCTATCAGAGTCGTTCTGGGCTCATATAGTCAGTTGGGAATTATTTCTGCCTCTTCGATTTTTGTGAAGAGTTTAAATGAAACTTATATTTGCTTTTCAACTGCTTGGACAAATTCAGCTGTGAAGCCATCAGGCCCTAGGCTCTTTCTTCCTCCCTCTCTCTTTTCGTTACCTTGCTTTCTGCTTTGCTTTGTTTTGTTTTGTTTTTTGAGTTGGACTCCCCATCTGTTGCAGGCTGAAGGGCAGTGCACTGACCATTCTTCTGCTTTGGATCCTCTGCTTTATTTTACACAAAACTATTTGCTGAGTCAAAGAAGGGGTGAATCATGAGCCTTCACTCTTCAAGGGAATGTTGGTGCCCCTAAAGAGGTTACAATTATGAAAATGGCTTAGGTAATCCTATGATCGCAAGACACAGAGTGAAGTAAAGACTAATGACGCCACTGGATGGAAATCAGGGGGAAAATCCAAAGAGGTTTACTGAAAAGAACTAAAGAAGTCTTTTATTCTCAGTGAAGTGTTCTAAAGCTTTCAAATATATCTTCCACATTGCTTCCCATAATTTCAAAGAAGGCCAATCCTATCAAGCTTTCCCATTTTCCTTTCTTGCTGCTCCTCCCTATTTCCTCAAACACAATGGGGTCGAAGGCCCCACTGTCAAGTGATTCGAGCCTGGGTCCTGATTAATTATCCTACATGGGAGTTCAAACGTCGACTGAACTTCTATGGCAGAATAGCATAGAATAATAATAGAGACACTTG
>NW_007045907.1:0-457 GCF_000164805.1 Carlito syrichta
TTGAGAAATCTTCAAGACCATAAATGTAATCCAATACATCAACAGATGCAAAAACAAGAACCATATGGCTATATCATTAGATGCAGAAAAAAGCTTTTGATAAAATCCATCATCCCTTCTTGATAAAAACCCTTGAACACCTAGGTATATAGGAAACATACCTCCAAGTAGTATGACAAACCCACAGTCAACATATTGCTAAATGGACAGAAATTGGGAGCATTTTCCCTGAAAACTGGAATAAGACAAGGCTGCCCACTATCACCCCACCTGATCAACATAGTGTTGGAAGTTTTACCTAGAGCAATCAGACAAGAGAATGAAATCAGGGGTCTCCAAATAGAAAAATGCATATGTTAAGTTATCCCTCTTGCTGACAATATGATCCCTATACCCTTGAAAATCCCTATAAAAATCTGTTCAAAAAACTTCCTTGCATTGATAAAGGACTTTGGGA
>NW_007045908.1:0-753 GCF_000164805.1 Carlito syrichta
ATGCACATCCACAACAAGCCTCACAGAGGCCGTCTACGCTTATTCAGCAAGGCCAACGCGAGAGTGACTGCATTTCCTAGCCTAGAGAAACGCCAAGGGGTAAAACGTTTCAGGGCTCAAACAGAAGGCAAGCACTGCTTTTCTACAAGTGAGTGTGTAGCACTCATTTCACTCAGTCTGACACCATTGACATGCTCATTCCTACATGTGAAGTATCGACATAACATGCTCGGCTATGCTCATTCAAGCCGTACCTTGAGAATCGTGTATTACACCGTACAGCACACAAGAATCAAACTACTGGAAAATACATCACAATGCAGTAAACATTTGACACAGCATTTCCCAAGCTGATGCACACTCACAGCCAGCAAGCCAAGCCTGTCAGCTCTTCCTCGTAAATGCCAACGGAAGAGCAATGGCTTTGGATAGGAGACGGACAGGTCAAATCAAAAACACTTTCGAATTCAGTAGGTGAACAAATCATGCTTTCCCAAAGATGACAGCGAACCGGTCATGTCGCTCAGTGTGGACCATGGAGTTGTGCACTTTGTATACAGGAACCGTTGCATCCAGCTCTGCTAGGCCTTTGCATTCAATGTAGGATAATACACGCTGAAAAACAGGGAGAATCAGGCGTCACGCCAAAGACCAAGCCACTATAATACTTGTTGACCCCCATTCAGTGACGTGCCGTTTTGAGGAATGTCTCCCATGGAAGACTGTTGTTTTCCGGAAAGCAAACAATGGCTC
>NW_007045909.1:0-797 GCF_000164805.1 Carlito syrichta
TTCATAAGTAGAGATACGGGCAGCCAGCAGACACATGAAAATTGCTCAGCCTAGCACATCATCAAAGAAATGCAAATAAAACCACTTTGAAATACAACATATCCCCTGTAAGACAGGTCATCGTTAATAAAACAAACAATAACAGATGCAGTTCAGGATTTGGAAAGAAATAAATGCTTCTACACTGCATGTGGACTGAAAAGTAGAGCAACAACTTCGGAAAACAGTGTGGTGGTTTGTAAAGGGACAAGATATTGACCTACCATGTGACTCAGAAATTCCCCTGTCGAGAATATACCTGGATGATTCAAATCATTTTACCAAAAATATACCTGCACGAGTATGTTTTTTTCAACTCTAATCAAATTGCAATAAAACATGGTACGAACCAGGTTGCCCATCAAAACTGGAAAGGATAAAATAAATCTGGTATATACTCAGTACAATATTATGTAGCCATAAAAAGGGACAGATAGAAGGATTTTGCAGAACGTTTGATGGATACGAGGTAGGAAATTTTCAGTGATTTATCACAGAAACAAAGAACAGAAGTCCATATGGTCTCACTCATGAGCTGAACTTGATCTCTCACAGTGCTGTAAGCAAGTGACTGGCAGTAGTGGCAAACTGTTTAAAGGCAGGGGTGAGATTTGCAGTGGAGGGATACTTCTAAGGAAGGGAGGGGCATACCTCTTCAACCAGGGACCCTGCTTAATTAATTTTTGTATATCTAACTCTGAATTGTACCCCACATTTTTAAAAAAAAATTAAACTAACTACTAAATAAATGAAATCTG
>NW_007045910.1:0-746 GCF_000164805.1 Carlito syrichta
CTGCCCGTGGGCCACCAGGGAGCATCGTCGGCCATCGTTCAGTCCCCCGGGAAGCAGTGCACCCAGAGCTGCCCATTCTTGCACCGACTCCCCGGCTGAGGCCAGCCTTGCGCATGTCCCGCCTCCCCTGGGCCCCTGGGCGAGCTCACTCCACGGGTCAGAGGGACTCTGATTTCGAAAGCAGCTGGGGCACGTCTCACCTGCCGCCGCCTAGCTTTCCCACCTCTGGAGCAGATGGCAGAGGAGCAGGGAGGCAGGCGGACAGGGGCAGTGGTCCCTCTCAGAACCTTCTGCGGCGGCTCTTCTCAAAACCTTCTAGAGCACAGGTCCAAGGATGCCCCAGGAGTGGGTTGCCTGCCGGCAGGCTGGATGCAGCCGCGGGCCGTGAGCTGGTCCTTCCAGCACTGGCCAGAAGAGGGCAGCATTGTCTCAGGACGACTGGCCAGGCCCTGCCGTGGCCTAGGGCCTCATCTGTCTCCTGGCCTGAAGCCCCAGCTGACCAGTAGAGGTGTGGATACACTTCAGGGTCACCAAAGCCCAAATTCTCTCTGCCCAGAATGCTGAGGGCTACGGATTTCATCCCAGGATGGCGCCCGAGGACACCCTGAACTGCTGCCAGCACATGGACACAGGTGCTGCCCCTCTCACTGCCAGCGTCACATCCCCAAGCCGGGGTGGGCCGCAGAGCCCTCGGTGCGGCCGTCTCCCCATCACAGACGTGCCAGCCCTGCAGGTGCCCACCCCCA
>NW_007045911.1:0-1214 GCF_000164805.1 Carlito syrichta
ACTGACAAGCTTCTGCAAAGTCAAAGAAACTATCAAGAGAGTAGGGAGACAGCCTACAGACTGAGAAAACAGTAGTTACCAAATCCAGGTCTGACAAAGGCTTAACATCTTGGATCTACAAGTAACTCAAATGTGCTGAAAAGAAAAAAAAAACAACTCCATTATAAAGTGGGCAAAAGATACGAACAGACACTTTGCAAAGGAAGACATCCGAGCAGCCAACAGACACATGAAGAAATGTTCAACCTCACCAATCATCAGGGAGATGCAAATCAAAACCACATTGAGATACCTCCTAACTCCAGTCAGAGTGGCAATTATCAATAACTCAAAAAATAACAGTTACTGGAGAGGGTGTGGTGAAAAAGGAACACTTCTACACTGTTGGTGGGAGTGCAAACAAGTGCAAACTCTTTGGAAAACAATATGGCTATTCCTAAAAGCTCTAAGTATTGACCTCTCATATGATGCTGCAATCCCCCTACTGGGAATATATCCTAAAAAACTCAAATCACTCTATAAAAAAGATATCTGCACACATATGTTTATCACAACATTATTCACAATAGCAAGAACCTGGAAGCAACCATGCTGTCCATCAAAAGAGGACTGGATTTTAAAAATGTGGTACATATACATGATGGAATACTATGCAGCCATAAAAAAGAACAAAATCATGAATATCGCAGCAACCTGGATGGAACTAGAGTCTGTAATACTGAGTGACCTCTCGCAGAAACAAAGATCTGAGTATCACATGTTCTCACTCATATAGTGGACCTTGAACATCCAACGTAATACTGTAAGAAAATGACTGACAGTGGTGGGAAACTATGGGGGGGAGGGGAAGGGAGATGGAATTAACAGTAGTAAATATCTGTCTGGGGATGGCGAGACACCTCTTATCAACACGGGTGCCTGAATGAAGCCTATTTGTATACCTAACCCTTAACTGTACCCCAGAATATCATAATAAAAAATATTGATTAAAAAAAGTATGTATTATGGGGGTACCTAGGGAAGCCCACCTTGTCATGTACCATAAAGTCCCCTGTAGTCAAAAAAGGGAGCATGCATCCATTTTTACCAGAAAAAAATGAACATTTTTAAATGTTTTCTTTTTAAAGAAATAACTGACATCCCTCCCTCCCTTCATATTTGATATCAGCAGCTGCTCAGTACTGGAAATGGTCTGCTCCCTCTGCTTGATTTAG
>NW_007045912.1:0-465 GCF_000164805.1 Carlito syrichta
CACACTGCTGGTCAGCCAGCTGGCGAGGCGGCTAAACTAGCTGGCCACCTACCTGACAAGCCTGCTAACCAGCTGGCTTAACTTGCCAGCCACCTAGCTAGCCAGCCGGCTAGCTAACTGACTTAACTAGCTGACTTAATTAGATAGCCATCCGGATAGCCAGCTGGGTTTACTAGCTAGACACTTAGCTAGCCATCCGTCTAGGCAGCTCCCTGAACTCACTGGCTAAACTAGGTGGCCATCCGGCTAGCCAACTGACTTAATGAGCTAGCAAACTACCTAGCCATGTGGCTAGCCAGCTGACTTCACCAACTGATTTAACCACGCAGTCAACTGGCTAGTCAGCTGACTAAACTAGCAAGTGACCTAGCTAGCCAGTTGGCTAGCCACTTGACTTAATTAGCTGACTTAACCAGCTAGCCAGCTGGTTAGTGAGCAGAATCAGCTAGCTGCCTTAACTAGTTA
>NW_007045913.1:0-684 GCF_000164805.1 Carlito syrichta
GGTCCATAACTTTATAGAGCAGATTGATTTTAATGCTACAAGCAATAGTCAACATGTGAAGACATCATTAAAATAAAGCTTTACTTTAAAGCAGATGTTGGCAAACTATAATCTACAAGTGGAATCTTATCCCTTCCAGGGCAAATCCAGTTCTGACCATTAATTTGCATATTGTATATGACTGTGTTCATTCTACAACAGCAGGGTGATTACTAATATTGCATCTCCCCAAGACTGAAAAAATTTACTATCTGACACTTTACAGAAATAGCCTTTCAGAATTCTACTTGGTGTGTAATTTAGTACATACCAGAGGTAGATTTGCACATCTTATTTAAACAAACTTTAAAAAATTATAAACCTGGAATGTCTATGTTTTCACACATAAAAATATCTGTGTCACATTTTAAAATATTAAGATAGTTGATATGAATAAATATTCATAGTACAGACTACATTTACTGTGGATAAGATGTATTAGAAAATACTCTCATGGAAATCGGAACTGGCATCCAATTTCTGTACAAAACCCGAAACCCACAGGACTTAAGAGAGAAGATAGACAAATGGGACCTTATTAAACTGACAAGCTTCTGCAAAGCCAAAGAAACCATCAAGAGAGCAGGGAGACAACCCACAGACTGGGAAAAAGTATTTGCCCACTCTATGTCTGACAAAGGCTTA
>NW_007045914.1:0-659 GCF_000164805.1 Carlito syrichta
CTACCTAGCTAGCTAGCTGGCTAGCCAGATGACTTAACTAGCTGACTTAAGTAGCTAAACTGCTGGCTACCCCACTGACTTAACTAGCTCACTCCCTAGCTATCTAGCTGGGTAGTCAGCTCACTTAACTAGCTGGCTTAAACAATTGACTTGCTGGCTACTGAGCTGAATTAACGAGCTTGCTATATAGTTAGTCAGCTGGTTAACTAGCTGACTTAATTAGTAGACAACTAACTAGCCAGCTGTCTAGCCAGCTGACTTAAGTAGCCAGCTACCTAGAAGTCAGCTGGCTAGCAAGCTGACTTAGCTAGGTGACTTAAATAGATAGACAGCAGGTTATACAGTTTATTTAAATATCTCACTACCTACTAGCCAACTGTCTAGCCAGCTGACATAACTAGGTGACTTAACTAGCTAGCCAGCTGGCTAGCTGTCTGACCTAACTGCCTAAGTACCTAATTAGCCAGCTGGATAGCCAGCTGACTTAACTTGCTAGCTATCTACATCAACTGCTGGCTTGCCAGCTGACTTAACTATCTAGCTACCTAGCTAACCATCTGGCTATTGAGCTAAATTATCTAGGTTATTTAACTAACTAGATAACTGGATAGCCAGCTGACTTATCTAGCTACCTACCCAGCTAGGCAGTTGACTTGCCA
>NW_007045915.1:0-803 GCF_000164805.1 Carlito syrichta
AAGGTCCCACTCTTTAACACTGCTGCACTGGAGATTAAGTTTTAAACCTATTCTCTTTTTAACTTATATTTTTCTTATACGCAAAATATGTTCACTCCATCTCAACAGCCTCAAATGTCTTAACTTGTTTCTCCATCAACTACAAAGGTCCAAATTCCAGTATCTCATCTAAATCAAATATGACTGAGACTCAAGACATGATTCTTCGTGAGGTGAATTCCCCAGGTTATTGCAGTCAAAATGAGTTGTGTGCCTCCACAGTACAATGGTGGGTGAAGCATAGGGTAGACATTCTCATTCTAAATGAGAGAAATAAGTAAGAAAACCCCAAGTGAGTCTAAAACTTAACGGGGCGAACCGCATCAAATCTCACAGCTCCAGAATGATTTTTCTGGATGCCATGTCCCACCCTCTGGGCACACTGGGAAAAGAATTGGGCACACTGGGAAAAGGATTGGGCACACTGGGAAAAGGATTGGGCTCCCAAGGCCTTGGGCTGTCCCAGTCCTGTGGTTTTGCTGGGCTCAGCCCGCACAGCAGCTGTCACAGGTTGGAGTCTCCTGTCTGCAGCTCTCCCAGGCTGGGATTTCATGCTGGTAGCTCTGCAGTCTGGAATCTTGAGGGTGGCCCCAACCTTGAGGCCCCACTTGTCATGGCCCTAGTGAAGGTTTTTTGCAGTGGCCTTGTTACCACAACTCCGATAGGCATTGCTTTACTGAAAGCTCTCTGTGGTAGCTCCGCCCCGGGACAAGTCTCTGTGCGGATCCCTCAGTGTTTGTGACATCCTTTAAAAATCTGTTGGG
>NW_007045916.1:0-677 GCF_000164805.1 Carlito syrichta
CTTTCCTCCTACCCTCTGTCAGATTATTGACTTTTTCCTATCCTCTATATACTTGAATGCCCAAAGGCTTACCCATACTTCTATTTTCCCTCACCCTCTAGCTACCAACTTTTATGGGTTGAATTTTATGCTCCCCCCCAAATATGTTGAAATCATGACCCTCAATTCCTATAAATACTTGTGAATATCTGTGAATGTGACCTTATGCAGAAATAGGGTCCTTGTTGATGTAATCAATTTAATGAGGTTATTATAGTCGGCCCTAGTGTAATATAACTGATGTCATTATAGGAAGAAGGAAATGTAGAAAAAACACATAGATAGAATGCAAAGTGATGTAAGAAGCAGAGATTGGAGTGATGTAGCTGCAAGCCAAGGAACACCATGGACTGGTGGCCGTTAGGAAGAGGAAAGGAAGGATTCTACTCAGAATCTCACAGGGAGCTGCTGACACCTTGCTTTCATACTTCCAGCCTCTAGGACTGAGAGACGATAGATTTCTTTTTTCTTAGGTCACCCAGTTTACGGTAATTCACTAGGGCAGCTGTAGAAGACTACCATATCTTTACCTCCTTTGCTTTAAATACAGTGGTAGATATGAATTCTAAGATGCTCTTGAAAAACTCCTGGGCCTTTAATATACATACACCCTTCTCCAGAAATTCAATCGAACAAAA
>NW_007045917.1:0-969 GCF_000164805.1 Carlito syrichta
GAGGAATAAGAGAGGCTTCACATCCCTTTTGACTGTTGAATGTAAACGAAGTACCTACTGCTCAAGTGAATCATATGAACTGAA
Source organism: Carlito syrichta (assembly GCF_000164805.1). Taxonomy (NCBI): domain Eukaryota; kingdom Metazoa; phylum Chordata; class Mammalia; order Primates; family Tarsiidae; genus Carlito; species Carlito syrichta. The sequence continues at coordinate 85 of NW_007045917.1, forward strand.
TGAGACTTGTTACATAATTAGCATTTGAGGAAACCAAAGGAAAATCCTCGTGGGCTGGCGACTTGTGATGTCAAATGTAAGCATGCTCGTTTGGGGGACTGGGAATTGGAAATGATGAAATCCGAATGCCTTGTAAACCCAGATATATTATACACAGATAATCTTTTAATCGAGCTTTTGAAAGTGATACTTTCTAAGGGATGACTGAAATGTTTGTCCCGGCCAACTGGGACCTGTCTGCTTCCATGAACGGGATGGAGCCATCTGCATGGGCCATGTCAATTTGATGGCTCTGGTGTATGCAGCAGCTCACCCTCTGCCAAGGGCCACCAGCCCCTTAATAAACACCCAGCACCAGCCATGAGGGCTGAGCCAGGAACTGACGTCGGAGAGTGTCATCTGAGACAGGGAGACCCTGCACCACACTTGTATTTACGTTTTAATTTAAGAGTAATGTAATTGCAGTGACTCACTCTGCCTGTTACTTTAATTGCATCAAAAGGCAATTAATTTTATTCTCAAAAAACATTTCTTTAGATACTCCTGTAACCTTGTGCATAGAAAATTTGTGGCAAAGACCTATAAAATATTTACTGTGAGGAGAGTATTCAATTTCATATTCCAGTTTAAATTGGGGCTAGGATAAAACTCATAAACGATGTTGATTTAAACTATTTTTTAATCTATCAGAAAGCAATCACATTTTATTCAGATTACTTAGTCATCTAGAGTGTGTCATAGGTAAGGAAAGAAAGGAAGCAAGTTTAATTTCTGAGTGGAGCACTTCAACTACTTTTTTTGTTTACCCTTATAGCCTACCATAGATTAAACATCTAAATTCAAGTCAGAATCAGATTCAAATCGGAATTTAAAATCAGCTTTAGA
>NW_007045918.1:0-2930 GCF_000164805.1 Carlito syrichta
TCTAGCCAGCTGACTTAATTAACTAGCTACATAGCTAGCTAGCTGAGAGGCCAACTGAATTAACTAGCTGACTTAGCTAGCTATCCCACTTGCTAGCCAGCTGGCATAACTAGCTTGCTACCTAGCTATCCTGCTGGATAGCCAGCTGACTTAACTAGTTGACTCTACAATCTAGCCAGCTTGCTAGCCAGCTGACTAAACTAGATGACTTAGCTAGTGAGCCAGCTGGCAAGCAGCTGACTTAACTAGCTCTCTACCTATCTAACTAGCAGGCTAGCCAACTGAATTAACTAGATGACATATTTAGCTAGCCTGCTGGCTAGCCAACTGAGTTAACTATCTCTCTGTCTAGCTAGTAATCTGGCTAGCAACCTGACTTTAATAGCTGACTTGTATAGCTGGCCTGATTGCTAGTCAGCTGAATTAGCTAGCTTGCTAAATAGTTATCCAGATGGCTAGCCAGCTGACTTTACTAGGTGACTTAACTAGCTAACCTGCTGACATGACTAGCTGACTTATATAGCTAGCTTCCTAGCTAGACAGCTGAGTTAACTAGCTGAAATAACTAGCGAGTCTGATGACTAGCCATCTGACAACTTTTACCCAGTTAACCAGCTGGATAGTCAACTGACTTAATGAGCTGACTTTAACTAGCCAATTGATTGCCTGGTGACTTAACTAGATGACTTAACCAGCAAGTCAGCTGGCTAGATAGCTACCTTAAATAGCTGGCTACCTATCTAGCCACCTGGCTAGCCAGCTGACTTACCTAGCTGACTTAAGATAGCAAACTACCTAGCCATCTCACTTAACTAACTAGCTAGCTACCTAGCCAGCAGGTAAGCTTGGTGACTTAACTAACTGAAATGAACAATTAGCCTGCTGGCTTGCAAGCTGACTTATCTAGCTAGCTACCTACCTAGCCAGCTGGCTAGACAGCTGACTAGACTAGCTGACGTAACCAGCTACCCCCTTGGCTAGACAGCTGACTTAACTCACTGATATCACTTGCTAGTCAGGTAGCTATCTAGCTGACTTAACTAGCTAGCTACCTATGTTGCCAGCTGGCTTGCCAGTTTTCTTAACTAGGAGAATTAACCAGCTAACCAGCTGACTAGCTAACTGACTTAATTGGCTCACTACCTAGCTAGGCAGCTGAATAACCACCTGACTTAAGTAGCAAATTACCTATCTAGCCAGCTGACTTAAATAGTTACCTAACTAGCTAGCTACCTAGCTAGCCAGCTGACTTAAGTAGTTATCTAACTACCTAGCTACCTAACTAACAAGCTGATTTAAATAGTTAGCTGCCTAGCTAACTGGCTGACTTAACCAGATGGCTACGTAGTTAGCTTACTCATTATCTAACATGCTATCTAACTGACTTAATCATCTGACTTAACTCATTATCTAATGAGCTAGCTAGTTGACTCAACCAGCTGACTTAACTCGTTAGCTAACAAACTAACTACCTGACTAATCCAGATGACATAACTGGTTAGCTAACTAGCTAGCTAGCATACTCAAACAGCTGACTCAACCCGTTTGCCTACTAGTTAACCTGCTGTCTCAACCAGCTGACTTAACCCATTATCTAATTTCATAGTTAGCTGTCGTCACCAGCTAACTAAATTAGAAAACTGACTTAATTAGCTGATTTAGCTTGCTGACTTAACTGCTTAGCTAGCTGACTTAACTGGCTGACTTAACTAGTTAGCTAGCTGACTTAACTACTTGAATCAAATAGTTAGCTAAATATTTAGCTGGCTGAATAACTAACTTATTTAACAAGTTAGCCAACTAGTTAGGTAGCATACTTAAGTAGCTGACTTTAGTTAGCAACATAGCGAGTTTGCTGTCTAAGCTAACTGACTTAGTTAGCTAGTTAGTTCGCTAGCTGACCTATCTAGCTGACTTAACTAGTTGGCCAATGAGATAGCTAGCTTTTTTAACGAGTTGGTTAACAAGTTACCTAACTCTTTTAACTATTTGGTAAACGAGTTATCTAGTTGTCTTAAATAGTTGGTAATGAGTTAGGTAGGTGACTTAACTTGTCTGACAATTTGGCCTAATACTTATCTGGTTTAACACATTGGCTGACTACTCAGCCAACTTGTTAGCTGGCTTACAAGTAGGCCAAATAGTTGTTCAACTAGTTAGCTGGGTTAATTAGTTGACTGACGAATTGGCCCACAAGTGACCTCAGTTAACTACCTGCCTGGTAAGTTTGCTGAACTAACTAGTTTGCCAACTAGTTGGCCGACTAGTTAGCCGACCTAACTAGTCAACCCACAAGTTAGCTAATCTAACTTGTCAGCTGAAAAGTTGGCCGATTGGTTAGCTTACTTAAATAGTTGGCCGGCTAGTAGGCCGAACGGTTAGCTGACTTAATAGTCAACCAGTTAGTGAGCCAACTGGCCAGCTGACTTATCTATTTGGTTGGCGAGTGAGCCGACTTGTCAGCTGATTTAACTAGTCAGCCTGTGAGTAGGCTCACTGGTCAGCTGACTTTAGTTAGCTAGTGAGTGAGATGAATGGTCAGAAGAGTTAACTAGTCAACCACCGAATGAAACGACAGGTGACATTACTTAACTAGTCGGCTGGCATGTGACCGAAATATAAGCTGCCTTACCTAGTCAGCTGTATTGCGAGCTGACCGGTGAGCTGACTTAACTAGCCAGCTGGTGAGCAAGCTGACTGGTTAGTTGAACTGTTGGCCTGTGAGCAAGCTGACAATTTAGTTTACCTATTATCTGACGAGCAACTGACGAGTTTGCTGACCGGTGTGGAGGCGAGCGAGCCAACTAATTAGCTGACCTGATGGAAAACGAACCAGTTCACTGGTTATCTGACCAGATAGCTGAGTTGCTAGCCAACTAGTTAGCTAAGTAACTAGCTGATTTTCTAGCTGACTTAACTAGCTAGCTGAC
>NW_007045919.1:0-819 GCF_000164805.1 Carlito syrichta
CAATTCAATCTCCTCGGCCTCCCAAAGTGCTGGGATGACAGGCTGAGCCATCGAGCCCAGCCAAATTCAAAACTCTTAATGGAGAATAATTAAAAGGTCTTCTTGAAATGAACTTTTTAAAAAAAAATTTCATTTATCAACCAAAGCTCTGTGTTCCTATATTTCTAATAGTTAGGACATGAAAAATTAGATGTGATTATGGCCACTAAATAACAAAGTACACTACAGATCATTAGATAGATTTGAGACTTTAAGGGGAAAAAAGTTTGTTAGAATTTCCTGGAGAAATCATGTTTATTGAAATATGAAAAAAAGAATAAAATAATCATGCTGTACATCAAAATATAATAATGAACTATCATCTCTCTCAGAGATCTCTGAACACAATCATGAAGCTTCAACATACTTCTTTTTGGTAATATTTGTGTGAGAAAGGCTATCATTAACTTGGAGCAAAGTAAGAAATTTAAGCAGAATAATAACTTTAAAATTCTAAGGCCAAGGTCCTAGCTCAGTTGCTGGTGGCAAAACTTTGAATAAGGAGCTACCATCTAATTTCTCATTTTCTTAATCTGTAAAGAAAGAATAACTGAATTCATCCTACTTTGTTAAACGTTTTATTTTTTAAAAATTATATAATTTTTAAATTTTGTGGTAGCATATAATTTTTTACCAACTAGATTAATAAAGATTTATAAAACTAACTAATTTTTGATGTACAAATTCTTTTTTTTTTTGAGTTGGAGGTCTCACTCTGTCACCCAGATTAGAGTGCAGTGACCGCTCCCAGCCACCGCAGCCTTGACCTGCTGGGCTCCG
>NW_007045920.1:0-804 GCF_000164805.1 Carlito syrichta
ACTGCTCAAAATTGGCTGCATCCATGATTCCATCTTCTACAGGGTGGGTGCAATCAAGAGTGAACTTCAGAAACTGCTTTTTTTTGCCCCCCTTCACCACAAGCTTTTTCCCTCCCGGAGCCGAGGCCTCACGCGGAGCCATACTAACCACGGGCGCCATGGGGGGCAGCGGAGGCAGAAAGGCCTTTTTCTTACAAAACTGGAAATTTGCAATTATAAACTCAATTTCTTTCATAGTTGTAGCAAATTATTCAAATTACCTGGGTAATATTAGGCCAGTTGTGGTAGTTTGTATTTCTTGGCTTGTTGATTTGTTTCATTTACATTGTCAAATTTGTATGTGCAATTTGTGTCTTCTCCTTTTTTCTTGTTGATCTCGTTAGAGTTTTTGTCAATTTATTGACTTTAATGAAGTACCAACTAGTTTAATTGGTTTTCTCTATTGTTTTTCTGTTTTTAATTTCATTCTTTTCTTGCTTTTATTTTCACTATTTTCTTCCTTCTGCTTGCTTTGGGTTTATTACATTCTCCTTTTTCTAGCTTCTTAAGGTGCGACCTTAGAATTTGAGTTGAGAATCTTCTTTTTGAATGTATGCATTGAGTGTTGTGCATTTCCAAGAGCACTTGAACAGAGGGTGTAATCTGCTGCAGTTGGGTGGAATGTTCTACAAACATTAGATACTATTGATTGATGATGCTATTGAGTTCTTTTGTGTCCTGGCTGGTTTTCTTGATTGGTTGTTCTATTAATTGTTAAGAGAAGTTTGTTGAAGTACCCAGTTATACGTGTGAATTTCTCTCGTC
>NW_007045921.1:0-730 GCF_000164805.1 Carlito syrichta
CGGTCCATCTTTTTGTGAAAAAGTCACAAGTGTAGTCTGGGTCATGGCTGAGAATAATCACACCCCAGGAGAAGATGCTGAGTCTGCAGTTTGACTGTCCACAGTCCTCAGACCCCCAGTTGAGTTTTCCCCTAGCCACAGTTTCTTGTCCTTCTTGTCTCTGCATTTTAACTGCCTGTGTCTGTTGGCAACTGCTGGATACTACAGAGGATATGAACAAAGAGTGAGCCCTAGAGATGGAGGGAATATTGGACCAAAGAGACTGACCGGGGCAGAGTAATTTTTAAATGCAGAAGTAATTTCCTCGGTTGGAAATTAAAGAAGAGATGGGGCCATAACATGTCTGGATTTCTTATCTTGGAGAAGAATGTAAGCTGTGGATTAGCAACACTGTAGTAGCTTATGATAAATATTTTAGGTTGTGGACTTTGGGGTGTCTGGGGGACAGTGTGTTTGGGGTTCTTGTTCATGCTCTGTTGAATCAGTCTTGGGCATTAGATGAAAGTCCCTTAAATTTTTCAGGCCTCATTTTTGTAATATATAAAACAGCAATAAGAGATGCATGCCTGACATCTCATCCAGTTGTTGTGAGGATTAAATGAGGTACTGTACCTGAGAGTTCTTTCTTTTTTTAAGTCGGAGTCTCACTTTGTTACCCAGGCTGAAGTACAGTGACATGTTCACCGTCACCATAAACTCCACCTTCTGTACTCAGGTGATCCTTCTGCCT
>NW_007045922.1:0-729 GCF_000164805.1 Carlito syrichta
GGTGGAGGTGAGAGGATTGCGTGATTCCATTGGTTCGAGACCAGCCTTGGTAACTCAGCGAGACCTCGTCACTACTGTAAGTTTTTTTAAAAATTAGCTGGGTATGGTGGCACATGCCTGTGGTTCCAGCTACCTGGAAGGCTTAGATACAAGGATGGCCTGAGCACAGCATGTTGAGGAGGTGGTGGCCATGAGTGTGCCACTATACCTCATCCGCCCTGGGTAACAGAGTGAGACTCCTATAAAAATAAAAATAAAAAATAAAAGACCGCTTACTTGTTCAGAGACACAGATAGAAAGTGACGACCAGTTTTGTGAAGGCTGGCAGTACATCATATTGCCTTCTTCAGATAGTACTGAATACGAATGTGTAAGCTGTCTGATGAAAAATTTTAGACGTTTGTGCAGGGAGTGGAGTTGGAAACACTTTAATTAAATGCATGCAAAGATAAAAGACATGTAAGGTACGGGGAGCAGTGAAGAAATGATTCCCCAAAGAGTCCTTTTTGATTAGCTGAGACTGACTTAGCCCAGCTTTGAGGAGCACCCAGGTTCACACACCTTTCATGACTGGGGGAGCCATTGCCTGCAACCACCACGAATAAATTAACAATTAAATTCCATTCTTGATATTTTTCCCATTTGAAATGTGACTCGCAAAACTTTATAAATATAAAAGGGTGATCAGAGTTCAATAGCAGTGAGTCATTTCACAGAGAAAGCTTGCTT
>NW_007045923.1:0-388 GCF_000164805.1 Carlito syrichta
CGAGTATCGGAGGGAAATGAATGGAATGAAGAGTAACTAAATGTAATTAAGTGGAATACAATGGAATTGAATGAAATGGGGAGTATTGGAATGGAATCGAATGGAGTGTAATGGAATGCAATGGAAAGTCACGGATTGGAATGGAAAGGAATGGAATAGAATAGAATGGATTGTAATGGACTGGAGAGTAACGAAATGGAATGGAGAGTAACGGAATGAAAAGGAATGGCATGAAAAGGAATGGAATGGAGAGTAACGGAATGGTATGGAATGCAATGGAATGAAATGGAAGGGAATGGAATGGAGAGTAACGGAATGGAATGGAATGGGAAGGAATGGAAGGTAATGGAATGGAGAGTGACGGATTGGAATAGAATGAAATGAAATA
>NW_007045924.1:0-745 GCF_000164805.1 Carlito syrichta
TAAAGGAAGAGGTACTGTGTATGTTTATACTGTTAGAAGTATAAGATAGACCTTACATTTGCAAAACACTTTGGTGTTAGCTGTTCATGTCTAAGAGAATACAGTATAGAAACTGCAACCTTAGAAATACATTTGAGAGAAATCATCCTCTAGGAAATGAAAAGACATGGACTATAATGTTTATGTCATCATAGTTTCATAGCTAAGTACTCAAAACAATACAAAGGTTCATCCACAAGTTTGAAAAACATATTTGAGTGTCATCAGAAAATGATGAAAAATGAATAATGTACATTAACATGGTTGCATGTAGAAAACCAAGTTTTTATCAAAACCAAATTTATCCTTTTCCTAATATGACTTTATATACTGTGATAAAGGAGGTAAAACAAGCTACATTTTTGGAAATACATACAATTATGCTAAAATGAGGTTAAAATATAATATCCTGATAATTAAGTTAATATTTACCTTCACGTAAATGCAAGAAATTTTTTTTCTTTAGCCAGAGAGTAAGCAGGAAAAGGGCAATTTTATTATTATTTTAGTATGCTTCCTCTATTAGAAAATTAAGGATATATGACTGCAAATGTAGAGAATATAATTAAGAAACTTATACCCCTTTACTAATGAATATAGAAAAGACCACAATCTAATTCAATTGCTATTTCTAACAACACGCAAAAATGTAGTTTTGAATTTAACTTGGTTTTTTGCAAAGACTTTGTCATGCCTGTGTTCATCA
>NW_007045925.1:0-835 GCF_000164805.1 Carlito syrichta
CCACTTCCTCCCCCAAATTCATGGGACGCTGCCCACCCCATACAGGTTGTGCCGCCTGTTTCCCTCTGCCCTGCCCTTGCTTAAAACCACAGACATAGTGATCTTTGTAACTTGTCCTGTGCACTCACACTCACACACTCACACACACTCACATTACTTCCTTCTGCTGGACTTCCTCAAGCCTGCTCTGACGAGGCTGGGTGTATTCCCAGGGCTTTGTTGAAAGGGCACTGAGCCAGTCTCTTGTGATACACAACTAATATTGTCTGTGTGACTTCACACAAGGTTGGGTTACCTACATAACCTTAAGCAATGCAAGACCAAAGAGCCATGTCCATAGACAAATGCAATACCATATCCTAACATAATTATTTGAAATTGGGTGGAATCATTCTTTAGAGTAAAACTCTATGCATAAGCAAATAACTGAACAGCTGTTGCTTACGTATTTTTAAAATTATAATTTCCAGGTTTGAAATTTATGAAAGAATTAGACTGTTGTCCTTATGAACAAACTACCAAAAAAGTTGTGTGAAGTCTTCTTACACCTCTGGTGGTTGTTTAGGTCAATAGAGTTATTGTTAAGTAAAGAAAAAATGACACTATGACCCACACTGTAATTATGTTTATTTGTCTTGAGTATCTGAAAACATAAATGTCTCTCCTGCTGGATTATTGATCTAAGTTACTTCCTGAATATAATAATAATTGTATGTAAATAGTACTCTGTTTTTTTCAAATACATTACCTCATTTGATCTTCAAAACAAGTTAAACATATATCTTTCCCTCAACCACACAAATGAGAAAATGAAGCTTAAAACCATGACAGCATA
>NW_007045926.1:0-918 GCF_000164805.1 Carlito syrichta
TCTTTCTTCTGCTTGGGTAATTCTGCTTTCCATGCTTATCAATTTGTTATTTATTTCATTCACAGTATCTTTATACTGTATCTCAGATATCAGCTCCTTCCTAGTTCTTCTTGTGTCTCCTCAATTCTTTTTAGTCTCTCCATTATTGTTTTGATATCTGCATTTGCATTTTGAGACCCTTCATTCTGGGGACTTTGCATTGTTTGTATTCCAAAGTCAATTTTCTCAGTGTCTGCTCTCCCAGGCGTCTGGGAGAGACCCATACTCTTCTTTTGGTTTTTCTTCATTTCTGTAGATTTTTCTCCCTTTACCCCTTTCCCTCCCCCTCTTCAATTCTGTTTTTGAGGGAAGGTGGGGTTGCTTTTATTTCTCTTCTGCAATGACCTGTTCTTCCTTATGAGGGTCTTCTGGTTTTGTTCACTTTTCCCTCTGTTTTACAGTCTGTCTATTCAGCAGTTTGCAGTCTTGGTCCCTGCTTAAACTGCCTTGCCATTCTCCAGGAAGACAAAATATAATTTTTTAAAAAGTAAATTAGAGAAAGAAAAAGGAGAGAGGACTCACCTCCCCAAGGTGGGGGATGGGGGTCAAAGCCATGAAGCACAGAGACCCGTAGTTCAAAGAATACATGGCCACACCAGAGTCTAACAAGGCAATGGCATATGACCGCTTGTGGTTGAGTCCTTTTAACTATTCCCCTTGATGGGAGAATATCATTAAGGCGATTGGGTAGTGATCTACTCCACATCATCACAAAGGCGCAGGCAAGTGCAGGTACTGACATCTGGTGATGGACAGCGTGCAGATGGGTGGGTTAGTCACATGATTGCTGCCATGGTGTGGTCTGTCTGAGTCATGCAGGTCACAAAGGGCTGAGCACATAAACTTGGGCCTGGAGGGGTTTTTCTTGCAAGAGACTTG
>NW_007045927.1:0-1140 GCF_000164805.1 Carlito syrichta
AGACTGAGGCAGAAGGGTCACTTGAGCGTGGGAGTGTGAGACTGCAGTGAGCTACCATTGTGTCATTGTATTCCAGCCTGGGTGACAGAGTGATCCCCGTCTCTTTCAGTTATTTTTATTTTTATTTTTTGACACAGACAGCCTTTTTTATTCCAAGGACTGGATCTTGCAAGATCTAACATTTCCACCTCCAAGCATTCTCCACTTGCCTATCCAGTCTGCTTGATAGAAGTTGTGGTTCCTCCTCCCATCCCTCTTCTGACTTCCCCCCATCCTTCTTCATGACTGAAACTACGGGAAGGAGAGCAAATTAGCTTTCTCACTAGTGGCAGCTGCTAGTACTGACTTATCTCTGAAGTTTTATCCCCCAAATTCAAAACTCCTTCTTATTCTTCTCCCCTATCCCATAATCAAATGGTCCAGGGCAGCAAGAGACATTACTGAAAATCAAGACTTCAGAGTATCATCTAACATCCCGGAGACTTTACCCAGCCAAGAGGCAACTCTGTTGGGAGCCAACATCTGTAACCACACAGCTGAGGCCTATGAAGACCTATTCAGAAGGTCGCCTCTGAGACAAGGATATAACATCAAGTGTGTGCATATGAATAGTAACCAGTGTATTATAAGACAACAGAATTTTCAATATTAGGAAGTGACAGTCTAAAATAAAATCTTATTATATCCTATGAAAAATGCACAGCAGAATTATTTTATATCTCTTTTTCTTTCTAAACTGTTTTCTTCTTAAGATTTTTAGCTGTTATTTCCTGGTAAACTGATTGATTAGCTTTTGTTCCAGTATGTAGTTTCACTTGGGGTTAAGATTAGACGTTATAACTGTGATAATAGTTTTATTATGTTGCCTTTGGTCAAGCAGAACGTTCTTGGTTTTTGTACGTTCAGTAAATTTCAGCTTGCTTCAGTCCCTGGCTGTCGTCATGGCAACTGTGCAGTTCATTGTTTTAAGTGTCATGGCAGGTTTTGAGATGTAGGTAGTTTCCACGTAATAGGCAATCAGATTTAGGTTTTAGGTTAAAATGTCATTGAATTAAGTTCTATAGAACTTAGAGTAAGTTCATAATTTTTTTACTTATTAGTACTAATGATAAGGTTTGTAATAGATTATAGTAGGATAAT
>NW_007045928.1:0-799 GCF_000164805.1 Carlito syrichta
CCGTTCCTTTTTTCCTCATCCTAGCCAGCACTTATTGTTGCTTGTTTTATTAATGATGACCATTCTTACTGGGGTTAAGTGGTATCTCAATGTGATTTTAATTTGTATTTCTCTGATAATTAGTGAGAGTGCGCACTTTTTCTCCTCACTCTCCAAGCCAGGGGTCCCAGGATGATGAGAGTTCTTCACTCAACTCAAGCATCTGGGTAGTCAGTGCAGAGCAAAGGAAGTTGCTGGTGGGACACCAGCCTTAAAGGCTGCTCTTGGATTTGATATGTGCTCCTGTGCTCACATGTTACTGCTTCAAATATTGCATGATCACACCCAGACTCAAATGAGTGAGGAAAATATCACTTCCCACATTTCCAGAAGAAGGGGTTACAGGCGCAGCTAAGGACTGCCACAGACCGGGATGTGTCCAGGCCTGGGGCCAAGGTTTGCTGAGGGATTCCCGGGAGGAAGTGCCCTATCAGATATAGAGGAATCCTTTTCCTTCTGCTGGCCTTTCTCCCCACTTGAATGTGTTTGTGTTAGGATGTGATTTTGGGGAGCTGCAGCAGCCACCTTGAAACCAGAAGGCAACACCAACAAGCTAAGGATCACAGAGAAGGAGCATAGAATAGGTCTGAGCAGTGGTGACACTCTGGAGCCCCTGCACCAAACTCTGATCTGCACAAATTTAGGCTTTGTGTATGGGACAATGGAGTCACTTTTCTGCTTAGGTCATGATTAGTCATTTGATTGCTTGAACTGAATGAGTCCAAATGGATACATCACACTTTTCACTGAAGCAGCTGGA
>NW_007045929.1:0-427 GCF_000164805.1 Carlito syrichta
CAGTACGCAGAGCTATTTAAAAATTCGAGGAGTGGAGGAGTGGGAAGTGCACGGTAATTGCTACACCCAGGTCTCCTGAGCAGCAGAGACTGGAGGGAAGAGACCCCAAGAGCTTCACACTGGAGACTCACTGCCAAGCCCATTGAGCACAGTCCTGGGAGAAGTTTCCAGGGGAATCCTGGTGTGGGCTCACGGAGAGTGTCGCTACACACCTCCGTGCATGCGCGGGCACACACACACACACACACACACACACAAACACACGGGTCAGGGACGAACACACTCCCACAGAATTCGAAAGAGCAAGAGCATGGCGAGCAAGTGGTAGCTGGGGAAGGAAGTTGTCATCTCTGGTGCCATAGGCAGCTGCCAGGAGAGCAGTGGATCCTGTAGACAGTGTGGTTGCTGGGTTGGGGGAGCTACCTAC
>NW_007045930.1:0-769 GCF_000164805.1 Carlito syrichta
GATGCACCTGTAGTTCCAACTAATTGGAAGGCTGAGGTGGAAGGAACTCAGGAGCCTAGCAGGTTGATGCTTGGGTGGCCGCGAGACTCCAACTCAAAAAAAAAAAAAATACGGATCTCAAAAAGGCAAAGAGGAAAGGACACCTTAAACCAACTCTCATCCTGCAACTTTGACTTTTCTGCCTCCCAACCAAAAGCACTATTATCCATAGAGTCCATAGACTCCAGGCTGGGTGCGTGGCTCACACCTGTAATCGTAGCACTTTGGGAGGCAGAGGCAGGAGGATGACTTGAGCCCCAGAGTTCCAGACCAGCCTGGGCAACATAGCAGCATTCCATCTCTACAAAAAATTAGCTACTTGTGAGGCTGAGGAGGAAGGATCCCTTGAGCCCAGGAGGTCAAGGCCATGCTTGATCATGCCTAGGCAACAGAGTAAGACTCCGACTTCAAAAAAAAAAAAAAAAAAAGGAGCAGCTAAGGTCTGAGACTGACATGATGTTTCTGCAAAGGTGGCAGTGCTTTTTAAAAAAAATGATCTCTTTTATCCTCCTACATGTTTGTTTGCAAGTAATTAAATACACACACACACACACACACACACACGATGGCAACTCAAGGATTAGCCATGTCACCGAGAAGGACAGTAATAAACAGGAAGAAATGAAAAGAACTCCATAGCCCTAGAAAAAAAAAAAAAAAACCTAACAGATTTCATCAGGAGAAATAAAATATTCTCTGGGCCCTGTTATGAGACCCCTGGTGCCAAAAA
>NW_007045931.1:0-503 GCF_000164805.1 Carlito syrichta
CGTTCCGGCTACTTGGAAGGCTGCGGCAGAAGGATCACCGGAACCCAGCAAGTCAATGCTGGGGTGGCTGTGAGCGTGCCACTGCACTCCAGCCTGGATGATGGAGTGAGACTCCAACTCAAAAAAAAAAAAAAAGAAATTATTTTTTATTGCTGAGCAGTATTTCATTGTATAAATATAAACATACATGTGTGTGTCACGATTTATTTGTTCAGCTTGACTTGTTGGTGGACATTTGTGTTGTCTCCACTTGTTGGCTATTATTAACAAAGCTGCTGTGAGCATCCTTGTACCTGTCTTTTAAGGAATTCATTACCATTATTTTGAGACACATACCTGACTTTTATTTATTTATTTATTTTTTGAGTTGGAGTCTCACTCTGTCGCCCAGACTGGAGTGCAGTGGCCACTCCCGGCCACCGCAGCCTTGACCTGCTGGGCTCCGGCGATCCTTCCACCTCAGCCTTCCGAGTAACCAGAATTACAGGCGCGCGCTACCACGC
>NW_007045932.1:0-744 GCF_000164805.1 Carlito syrichta
CATCCCCCCTTCCTTACTAGCAGAGACCCGGTCTAACTTAATTAAACAAGAGATGTGTACAACAGAAGAAGCTGTGCTCCTTGCCTACTCCAGGCACTTTTTATTGTTTCATCTAGCCAAACCACAGTAAATTTGTGGTTACTGCCCCTGTATGACTTAGAAATTGATCTGATTGAATTTTTTGTCGACAAGACAGGAGGCAAAGTCTGCTGACAGGTTTCTTGAAAAGACTTCTCAATCATTGAACAGATACATGAGATAGGGGTTATTTCCTTTAAGGTGTCGGCCATTGCTATACAAGGCTGATATGCCTAGAGTTTTGCAGCTACATCAAGACCTCAAGAAAGGAAGCTCAAGAACTAAAGCCAAAATGCTGAGAATGTCAGAACAGAGAGATAGAAATAACCAAAGTCAGGAAAGACAAAATTCAGCCTCTGCAATAAACAACACTTGAACCTTTTTTCCTCAAGATTCCATGTAATGTGGAGCAACACCTCTTTTTTGTATTGCTTGTCATCTTGATTTACCTTTTAATTACACAAGAAAATTGTATAATAAATGCCCTTGTGTTAATTTCAACCATGTCAGTCAACATTACTTGCTAAACTTTTAGAAATAATGGTGATTCTGTCATCTCTGGAAAGATTAACTTCAAGTATACAATGAAATGAAGAAAAATTTAAATATCCTTACTTGAATGCCAACTCCCTCTGACACATTTAGTTGTTGTCATAAGGCTAAGGT
>NW_007045933.1:0-1168 GCF_000164805.1 Carlito syrichta
ATGCTAAGGGCATTAATGGGAATAATAGATAACTTGCAAGTATAGGCCAATAATGTAAACAGAGATGAAAATTCTAAGAAAGAATCACAGAGTTGTTGCAGATAAAAACAACTAACAGAAATGATGAATATCTTTGATGGACTCATTAGCAAACTGAACATGTCTGAAGAAAGAATATCTGAGCTTGTGAATATGACAATAGAAACTTCCAAAATAGTAAAGGGAAGAGAAAAAGAACTACAGAAATCAGAATGAGGGAACAGTATTAGAAAAGGAATAAGTGAAGGTAAAATAAAAACTTTTATTTTTGTTCTTAATTGATCTGACAGATAATTTACTCAAAGTAATAAGAGTAATAATGAATTAGATTGTGCATACTTATGTGGAAATAACATGAGTGATATTAAGGATACAAGGGACAGGAAGGAGGAATTGGAATTATTTTGATATCATAAAATTTGTTGACTATGCACAAAATAGTAAAGTGTTGTCTTAATGTGGACTTGTAAAGGTGTACTGCAACCTCTAGGGGAAGCAATTTTTTCAAAGTTAAAAGAAAGTAGAGAAAATAGAGTCATACAAAATGCCCAGTTAAAACCACAGAAGGCAGAAGAATAATGGAACATTAGAAGACAGACCAAGAACAAGGGTAGAAAATAGGAAACACTAAAAATATTGTAAATGTTGATCCAACTATATTAATAATCATTTTAAATATTGATGATCTAAGTATAACAAAGACAAACATTGTCTAAGTGAAGATAAAAAAACAATGTTACCTACTATGTGTTCAATAAATTTTATTAAGTATTAAGATACACATAGATTAAAAGAAAGAGGTGAAGGACAATATAGCATACTAACACTAATCAAAAGAAAGAAAGAGTGAGTAGCTATATTAATTTCAGACAGAGTAGACTTCAGAGCAAGTGAAGTTATCAGGGACAAAGAGGAATATTTCACAATAATAAAGGGGTCAGTGCTCCCACAAGACAAAAATCCTTAATGGGTATGCACCTAACAAGTGTCAAACATATGCTGCAAGGAGAAACTGCAAGAAGAACTTCAGGGAGAAACAGATGAACCACTATTGTAGCCAGAGAACTTAACATTTTTCTATCATAAGTGGACAAATCCAGCAGGTGGAAAATTAATAAGACATAGATGA
>NW_007045934.1:0-481 GCF_000164805.1 Carlito syrichta
CCAACACGTTCATCCCCAGAGCACTCTTATTTGGCCGGCCAGGAGAAACTCTGGCTCTGCAAAAGTCAAGCCGAAAGCAAATTTCATCCCTTTCCTTGTACCAAAAAGAAAAACAGCAAAAATGGTTTTACAAGAAGTCCAAGACTCTTTAACATGAATTTAAACTTCTTTCTGAAAGCTAAGGATATTCCTTCTCAAAGCTTTGTGTTTTCAAGGATAACAGGAGAGGTAAGGAGAGCAAGGGAGCAGGAGCAGGAGCAGGAGCAGTAGAGAGCCAGGATATATTCATTCTATTTTTAAAACACTCGCCCACAGTTTGAAGTAAAGGAGCACTCTGATTCTGTACTCCAACCTCTATCACCTTCTGCTGAACACAAGAACCATAACCTGCACACATACACGGCACCGCTTCTGGATTTGGGGACTGCCGGGCGCCAATACTCCAAGGACACGCGAGCTCACCAGCCACTCCTCCGGAGAC
>NW_007045935.1:0-654 GCF_000164805.1 Carlito syrichta
CAAGACACCATCAAAATAGCAAGCAGACAGCCCCCGAATGGGACAGACTATTCTCCAGCTATGTATCTGACAACGTGATAACATCTGTGAGCTACAAGAAAATCAAACACTCAGAAAAAGAGACAAACAATCCCGTTAAAAAGTGGCAAAAATACATGATTGGACACTTCAAATAGGAGAGATGTGGGAAGCCAGGATACACATGAAAACGTGCTCAGCCTCACTCGTCATCAAAGAAATGCAAAGGAAAACCACATTGAACTACCACGTAACCCCTGTAAGAACGGCCTTCATTAATAACACAAACAATATCAGATGCTGGAAAAGATTTGGGGGAAAAAAAATGCTTCTGCACTGCATGTGGACTGAAAAGTAGAGCAACATCTTTGGAAATCAGTGTGGCGGTTTCTAAAGGGACAAGAAATTGACCTACCATGCGACCCTGTAATTCCCCTGGAGGGAATAAACCTGGAGGAACTCAGATCTTTTACAGAAAGATATCAGCACAAGCATGCTTATTGCAGCTCTAATCACATTTGAAAAAAACCTGATACCAACCATGTAGCAGTTCAAAGCTGGAATGGATAAAATGAATGTGGAACATACACAAAATGGAATGTTATGCTTCCCTGACAAGTGACAGGTATAAGGATT
>NW_007045936.1:0-703 GCF_000164805.1 Carlito syrichta
AACTGAGCTTTCATTTTAGTAGCATGGTTTAGCTCCTGTGAGACTCTCAGGTCTCACCTTTATCCTTTCTCACCCAGCCTTCTGTCTCCCTAGAAGCCCTTTGCTTCTTTCTTAGCATTCGGGTCTGGTCTGCAGTGGAGAGCCCCAGTGGTTGCTTTTTACACTCTTTTCTGGATCTTGAGTAGGTTAGTTCTTGGAGACTAGCTTTTCCTTTGAATGATCGGGACACTTTTCAGCATTTTTTTAAAAAAACAAATTCTGTTTACTTGACTCTGTTTTGTTTCCATCACTCATCTTTGAGTAGGGTGACATCACCTCATCCAGATAACCAGAGTGTGGGATGCACTTTGATGTGCTCTTTGAATCAACTCCTCTGATTTCCAGTGGAAGGGTCGGTTGGCTTTGAGCCTCCCTCCCTGATACTCAGGTAAGGTCTTCTGTGCTACCAGCCCTCTGCTTGCTTCTCTGCCACCAAACTATGAACAAAGGGTCACAACGTCAGGTCCCAGCAGACATGGGCAGGTGAAACACAACCAGTGAAATAGCATGCAACCTCTGATGGCTATGGAAGGCATTTAAGCGCAGTATTTCCCAAGTGCATTGCTCTTTTAAGTGGAATTTCTCCATGACTAAAATGATATTTGGTATCTTCGGTATCAGCCCTGGCTCTAAACAGTGTTTCCTCATCCTTTTTTTTGACCCA
>NW_007045937.1:0-850 GCF_000164805.1 Carlito syrichta
AAATGCTTGTAAATAAATTAGCTTAGTGCCTGGCACAAACTAAGAGCTCAACAAATGATAGCTACTATGTTATTATTATTATTATTAATACACAAATATTATTATTATTATTATTATTTTTTAGTTGGAGTCTCACTCTGTCACACAGACTGGAGTGCAGTGGCCGCTCCTGGCCACCGCAGCCTTGACCTGCTGGGCTCCGGTGATCCTTCTACCTCAGCCTTCCAAGTAGCTGTTACCACACCCGGCCAATTTTTTGATTTGTTGTAGAGATGAGGTCTCACCTAGTTGCCCAGGTGGGACTCGAACTCACAGGCTCAGGCAATGCACTCACCTCAGCCTCCCAAGGCGCGGGATTACAGGCTGAGCCACCGAGCCCAGCTTCACAGATATGATTTTATACACATTTGCCTAATATTCCCTAATGGGATAAAATAAATAATTGTGAATCTCATTTTGTTTCATTTATTTAACATGTATTAAATACTTTACCATGTGCCAGGCCCACTGTGGAAGATTATATTTTTTTAGAAATGGCTACAACAGTATCTCCTGTACTTGTCACCACCCCATCCCATCTACAGTTAAAAGTCTAATCCCCTACCCTTGAATTTGGGTGGGCTTATGATTTGTCACTGAAGGTGGTAGAAGTGTGTGACTTACCCAGTCATAAAAAGGTGATGTATTTTTCCCTTGGGAGCTGGTGTGCTTTATGCTGTAAAGAAGCCACAGGGAGAGACCACATGGGGAAGCCTTGTATCTACCTGAAAAGAGAAAGAGATGCTTAGCTAACCACCTGCTTGCTTCTACAGCTCCTGTCACTATCTACTGCAATCACACAAGATGCCCC
>NW_007045938.1:0-642 GCF_000164805.1 Carlito syrichta
CTGGTTTTTGTTTTTGTTTTTTTTTGAGTTGGAGTCTCACTTTGACTCCCAGACTGGAGTACAGTGGCCGCTCCCAGCCACCTCATCCTCGACCTGCTGGGCTCCGGCGATCCTTCCACTTCAGCCTTCCAAGTAGCCGGAACTGCAGGCGCGCGCTACCATGTCCGGCCCATTTTGATTTTATTGTAGAGATGAGGTCTCGCCAAGTTGCCCAGGCAGGTCTCGAATCCGCAGGCTCAGGCAATTCACTCACCTCGGCCTCCCAAAGCGCGGGATTACAGGCTGAGCCAACAAGCCTGGCTAATAAAAATAATTTTATGTTGATTACATTTTTTTCTTTACTTGGAATCTAACTCTAACCTTAACCCTCATGGCCACAACAGCCTCGACCTTCCACCTCAGCCCTCCAAGTAGCTGGAACTACAGGCATGTGCCACCACACCCGGCTACATCCCGATTTTTCTTTTCTTTTCTTTTTTTTTTAGTTGGAGTCTCACTCTGTCACCCAGGCTGGAGGGCAGTGGCATGCTCCCAGCCACCACAGCCTTGACCTGCTGGGCTCAGGCAATCTTGCCATGTCAGCTTTCCAAGTAGCTGGAACTACAGGCATGTGCCCACCATGCCCAGCTAATTTTTTTTTTT
>NW_007045939.1:0-671 GCF_000164805.1 Carlito syrichta
CTTCGAGCTCTGAGATTGTTTCTTCTGCTTGGCTAATTCTGCTTTTCATGCTTATTAGTTTGTTATTTATTTCCATCACAGTATTCTTTACTGCTATTATTTCTGACATCAGCTCCTTCCTATTTTCCTCTTGTCTCTCCTTGATTTTTTTTTATTCTCTCTATTAATGTCTTGATGTCTGGGTTTGTTTCATGTGACCAGTCATTCTGGGGGCTCTTCATTGTTTGTGTTCCAAAGTCTGTTTTCTCAGTGTCTGACCTCCCAGGGTTCTGTGTGAGACCTATATTCTTCTTTTGGTTTTTCTTCATTTGTGCAGTTTTTGTTGTTTGTGGTGGTGGTGGTGGTTTTTTCCCCCCTTCCCTATTTTTTCCTTCCCTCCACATTACCGTCTTCTTTAATTCTGTTATTCAGGGGTGGAGGGGTTGTTTTTACTTCTGTTTGTTCAATCTCCTATTCTGCTTTATGTATGTCCTCTTACTTTGTTCAATTCTGGAGTTGCACTGTAGGTTGGGCATGGTCCTTTTTGCAGTTTTGAGATTTACTTAAGGGGGAGCTGTGATTCAAAATCTATCTGCAGGTCCTGGTATCCACCAACAGGTGTATGAATAATCTGAAACTCACTTTCCCACTGCCTTGAAGTCTGTCCATGCAGTGGCGTTGTAGGTTCACTC
>NW_007045940.1:0-850 GCF_000164805.1 Carlito syrichta
CTATCCGTAAGAGTGAAATTTTGGAAAGAGCTTAATATTTCAGACTAAATAAATTATAGTTTTTCTGCTTTATAAAATGTACACCATTATAAATTATGATGTCAAATATTAATGATATAATAGTCATACTAAATTGATCATTTTTAGATTAAAAACAGAATAATATGATTTCAATGTAATACATTGGAATACCAGGGAAATCCTAACCTAATCAGAGAGATGTTTGCTAGGACAAGACAAACTACAAAGGAAGAACATTTGGGTTAAAAGTGTCTCAAACTTACATTTACTACTATTACAAAAGAAGATTCAGTTATTGATAGACTATGAACACAAAGGCCAGCACAAGGAGATTAACAACCTCATTCTATTTCTCTGCTGAGACAATCTTAGAATAACACATTCAGGCCATTATGTGGCAGTAGAAGAAAAAAATACAGAAAAAAATAGCCAAAGCTATCCCTAGTGGAAAATTTATAGTGTTTAACGCCTAACATTAAAAAGACTGAAAGATCACATATTAACAACTTACAGTCACACACACTTCAAGGCAGTAGAAAAAAATAAACAAAACACAACACTAGCAAAAGAAAACAAATAATGAAGATTAGAGCAAAACTAAATACAATTGAGAAAAGATCAATAAAATAATTTTTCTCTTAAAAAATATTTAAAAAATTGATAGACCACTAGCCAAATTGATTAAGAGAAGGAGAAAAGATTTAATTTAGGTCAATCTGAAATGAAATGGATACATTACAACCAATACCGTGGACTACAACAGATAATTTAAGGTTGTTATGAACAGTTCTGTGCTAACAACTAGACATCTAGAAGAAAAGAATAAAAT
>NW_007045941.1:0-720 GCF_000164805.1 Carlito syrichta
AGACTGAAGTTGGGGAAATGCCCTCCTTCCAGATGGAATAAGGCTCTGGTATTGTGCTTTACTCTGGAGATTAGACCTTGACATGGAGAGTTCTCTAATTATACTTCACAATGGTAGTTTTTCCTCTTCCCTTAACAGACCCAAGGGTATTTTTCTTGGCTCTATAAAGTGGGGTCTCTGGGAATAAAATGGTGAAAGTGTAGGGCCCTCTTAAGACTATAGCCCTTAGGAGTTTCTCATTTTCAAGTCAGTACACACTCAGCCTCCAGCAATTTAACAAGTATTCCTTCTAGTTTATGGCTTCTGCTCCAGGTAAACAGATTCAGATTGTGAAGTCTGTATTCACCTGTCCCTCTAGATTTCAGGGTAGTGGTTTGTCTTACAACCTCTTTCTTTTGAGGAGTCCAAGAAAAGTCACAGATTTTCAGTTTGTTTGGTTTTTTTGGTATGTTTTCTTATTGTAAGAATGGGAGTAAAGCATGCAACCTGTTCACATGTTGGAGCTGAAACCAGAAGTCTATCAGAATTATTTTTGTCACTCCCTCTTCTTATATGGCAGTATTCCTATAGGATTAGGGCCCTACTCTTATAATTTCATTTAACTTTAATTACATCCTAATGATTTTATCTCCAAATATAGTCATGTCGGGGGTCAGGGCTTCAATACATGACTTTTAGGAACACAATTCAGTCCACAGCAGGACATTAATATTAACATCG
>NW_007045942.1:0-373 GCF_000164805.1 Carlito syrichta
CATGTTGATGAGGTGTTCCACTCCCTCCCCTGGCAGTTTCCCTCAACTGCCAAGGCCACCCCCACTCCCCTGGCCGTTTCCCACTACTGTCAATCACTTTCTTATAGTATTATAATAATTGTTCAAGGTCCACTTATGAGTGAAAACATATGATACTCTTCTTTGTTTCTGTGATAGATCACTGAGTGTGATAAGACTAAATCCATCCAAGTTGCTGTGAATCCATATGCTTGTCCTTCTTTATGACTATATAATAATATTCCATTGGGTATATGTACTACATTTTTTAAAATTGTGGGCCACTTTTCTAAGCATGCAGGTTCTCAAGACCCTTAAAAGACTCAAACTCTAAAAACCATGCTAGCTTGTTGGG
>NW_007045943.1:0-702 GCF_000164805.1 Carlito syrichta
TCTGTAGATTTTTCTCCCTTTACCCCTTTCCCTCCCCCTCTTCAATTCTGTTTTTGAGGGAAGGTGGGGTTGCTTTTATTTCTCTTCTGCAATGACCTTTTCTTCCTTATGAGGATCTTCTGGTTTTGTTCACTTTTCCCTCTGCTTTACAGTCTGTCTTTTCAGCAGTTTGCAGTCTTGGTCCCTAGATTTAAAAAGGGGGCATATAGAAGAGGAAAATAATGGAGGAAGGGGGGGTCAATAGGGAGTTAGAAAGAGAGAAGCACGAGAGGGAAAACAGATATACATACCATCTATCAGGGTGAGAATGAGACACAGGGCTGGGAAAAGGGGAAGAAAAAACACGTAAGAAAAGAGTACTGATAGCTACATAGTACTAAAAAAGTACCTGAAGCAACACAGAGACAGGGCAATAAAAATCGGAGAAAACAGGTGTAAGTCAGAAGGTAAACAACAAACGTGATCCTAAACCAACAGTTACAATGATAAAAATCATAAGTCAAAATGAGCGAAAAGAGAGAAGTGCGAGAGGGATAACAGATATACATACCAGCTATCAGGGTGAAAAACAGTCACAGGATCGGGGAAGAAGTGAAGAAAGACACGTAAGAAGATTGCCTAAGGAGTACTGATAGCTACACAGACACAGGTCAATAAAATCGAGAGACAGTGTAGGTCAGAGGGTCAACAACAGACGTGATC
>NW_007045944.1:0-312 GCF_000164805.1 Carlito syrichta
TAGCCAGACTACAGGTGTGCACTACCATGCCTGGCTAATTTTTTTATTTTTATTCTAATTTTTGATTTTTATTGTTTTCTTTTGCTTTGTCTTAGTTACTTTTAAAAGCAACAATGCTCGAGAGACGGGGCAAGATGGCGACGGCATAGGTGAACTTGTGAGATTCTCTGAACGTGAGTTCCCCAAAAAGGCTATCACTTCGCTACCCCCATCCCCCAGCCCACCACCAACCGCGCTGGGGGCAGGCCCGGGAACTTCAGTCCCACGCAAGGCCAGATATTGCGCCCCCGCCCCACTGCTGCCGTTCTACTC
>NW_007045945.1:0-685 GCF_000164805.1 Carlito syrichta
TTTCCTATTGGGATACCCTTGATTTCCTTCCAAAGTTTCTTCTTATATATGTGTAGAATTCACCCATCAGGCTTCTGGTGCACGAGCTCAGTGGTTTGCATCCCAGCTACTCATTAGAATCACTTGGGGGAATCATTTAAAAGCACCAGTGCCCAGCCCTGGCCCCAGACTGATTAAATTAAAATCTTGGGGACTTGGCCATCTTTAATTTTTAGAAGCATCCCAGATACTTCTGATGCATATCGAGGACTGAAAACTACTGTGAACGATTTCTATTTGGCACCACACAGATTGCTGTGAGGTAAATATATTTAGGAGGTGAGCACTAACCCCCGACCCCACACTAGCACGCACATTCTTCCTTTTCGGTTTTGTGCTTTGGTGATTGGAGGGATATTATAAACATCTCTGACTTTACTCGGGGGCAGGGAATGACTTACGGTTTTGAGTGCTGTGTAGGGATACCTTCTCTCATGTCCCAAAGCTCTAGCCTTAATGGTGGCTTCCCATTTCCCACTTGCAAAGATCTCCCTGGGTGGCAGAAACTGGGAATGAAAATTGCCTACTTGGTACTCTTTTGGGATTTTGCAACTTAACTGTTTCATGCCCACCCACGAATAGGTTCCCTTCAAAATCAGTTGCTTCATTTCTCAAAAGGAGTGCTTTGCCCTTTAGGCTTTATGGA
>NW_007045946.1:0-723 GCF_000164805.1 Carlito syrichta
AGTAATGTCAGAAAATGCTAAGTATGTGCTTATTAAAAAAATATGAGGTTGTCTTATTACCATGGTAATTCAAGGGAATTAGAAGTATTTAATTGCAATCTTGAATTATCAAATTGAGACGTATGTGTCAGGATCTCAACTTGATATAAAGTAAATGAGCAGTTACTTGGCAGATTTTTTGAACAACTAGTTTAATCCACAATCCCGTAACAAACATAGCTTCACTTCAATATTTACTTTGTCTATTCAACAATGCTCCAATAAGGAAATGGTAGGAAATAGCTGAGAAGTACCAAAAGATTTTATCTTTTTTGTTGATTAGAAAAATAACTTTCGATTGGGTACAGTGGCTCAAGCTTGTAATCCCAGCTCTTTGGGAGGCTAAGGTGAGAGGATTGCCTGAGCCTACGGTTTCAAGACCACCCTGGGCAACTTGGACGTGACCTCATCTCTACAATAAATTCAAAAAAATAAATTAGCCAGATGTGGTATCGCATACCTGTAGTTCTGGCTACTTGGAAGGCTGAGGCAGAAGGATTACCTGAGCCCAGGATCACCTGAGCCCAAGTCGATGCTGGGGTGACCATGACGTGCCACTGCACTCCAGCCTGGGCATCGAAGTAAGATTCCAACTCAAAAAAAAAAGAAAAGAAAAGAAAAATAACTTTCTAGGGTCTTTAAATGCTCAACTTTTTTTTTTTTTTTTGTCTTTCCAATCTGTGG
>NW_007045947.1:0-1851 GCF_000164805.1 Carlito syrichta
TCCTCTTTTGTATCTTAAAGGTACTCCTCCCTCCCCATAACAATAAATATTATGCTTCTTGAAGTCTGATAAACACTTGAGATCAGGAGCTAGCATTTCCATGCTGAGAAGACCCTCAACTTCAGACGTGGGGGTTCCGAAGGATGCAAGCACGTGACAGGGTGTAGTAACAGTTATTTCTCACTCTTCAAATTTGCCCATTTTCTTTTTTCACCTCAGTTTCTCCCCTATTTTAAATGGAAAACCTACCCATTTCATAGAGATCCCAAACTTTTCAAAATCTTTACTTATTTTTTATTTCTTTGAGTTGGGGGTCTCACTCTGTTGCCATGGCTAGAGTGCGGTGGCACAATCACAGCCCACTGCAACCTTGACTCCTGGGCTTGGGCAATCCTTCTGCCCTAGCCTCCCAAGTAGCTGAAACTACAATCCTGTGCTGCCGTGCCCAACTACTTTTTATTTATTTGTTTATGTTTGAGAGATGAGATCTCAACTGTATTACATAGGCTGGTCTTGAACTCCTGGACTCAAACAGTCCTCCCGCTTTGGTCTTCCAAAGTGCTGGGATTTTAGGTGTGCCCAGTCTCAAAATCTGTTTTTTTTTAGATTAGAAAACAGTTTATTTTAAAAGTAAATTAGAGAGAGAGAAAGAAAAGATTCACCTCCCCAAGGGGTGTTTATTAAAGGGATAAAAGGGCTGTTTAGTAAATCTTTAGTAAAGGGATATGGCATTCTAAGCCATCAGAATAACTTTCAAAGATTAGAACATCATTTTTTCTTTTGAAAAGAGTGGCAAAAATTAAAATGGAGGCTAGACTTGTTTTTAAGAAACAACTTGGCTGGGTGCAGTGGCTCAACCCGTAATCCCAGTACTTTGGGAGGCCAAGGCGAGAGGATTGCCTGAGTCCGGAGGTTTGAGACCAATCTGGGCAACTTGGTGAGATCTTGTCCCTACAATAAATCACAAACACTGGCCAGGCATGATGGCGTGCACCTGTAGTTCTAGCTACTTGGAAGGCTGAGGCAGAAGGATCACCTGAGCCCAGCAGGTCGAGGCTGCGGTGGTTGTGAGTCTGCCACTGTGCTCCAGCCTAGGCAACAAGAGTGAGAATCTGATTCAAAAAAAAAAAAGAAACAACTTTTTTGTTTTGTTTCTTTAATAGATGTTTAAGGTTTTGCTATACAGCTGTATACATTTTAATACATGTCCATTTCATTTAACCACCACCATATTAAGAATACAGACCAATTCTATCACCCCCACAAAGCTTCCTTGGGCTACCCCCGTCCCAATCTCTGGTAACCTCTGACCTATTCTCTGTTGCTCTAGTTTTGTTTTTTCCATAATGTCATATGAATAGAATCATACTATATGTGGTTTTTAAAAATAATAATGACTTTATTGAGATGTAACTCATGTACCATATAATTCACTCATTTATTTTTATTTTATTTTTTATTTATTTTTTGAGTTGGAGTCTCACTCTGTCGCCCAGACTGGAGTGCAGTGGCCGCTGCCAGCCACTGCAGCCTCGACCTCTGGGCCCCAGCGATCCTTCCGCCTCAGGCTTCCAAGCAGCCAGAACTACAGGCGTGTACTACCACGCCCTGCTGGTTTTTGATTTTGTAGAGACAAGGTCTCGCCAAGTTGCCCAGGTGGGTCTCGAGCCCGTAGGCTCAGACAATCCACTGGCCTCAGCCTCCCAAAGTGCTGGGATTACAGGCTGAGCCACCGAACCCGGCCAATTCACTCATTTAAAATACACAATTCAGCGATTTTTAGTATGTTCACAGAGTTGTGCAACCATTACCGCAATTGATTTTACAACATTTCATCATGCCAAAGAGAAA
>NW_007045948.1:0-734 GCF_000164805.1 Carlito syrichta
CAGACACAAGAAGAAACAGGAAGGAGCTGATATCTGAGATAACAGTAATAAAGAATACTGTGAATGAAATAAATAACAAATTGATAAGCATGGAAAGCAGAATTACCCAAGCAGAAGAAAGAATCTCAGAGCTTGAGGACCAAAATATAGAAATAACCCAAACTCTTAAAAACACAGAAAATAAGCTCAAAAAGACAGAACAAAACCTTCAAGAGATGAGTGACTATCTCAAGAGGCCTAACCTAAGAGTAATCGGACTCCCTGAGGCAGAAAGAGAAACAGAGACCACGTTGGAACAAACTTTTCATGAGATCATACAAGAAAACTTCCCTTATCTAATCAGTGATACAAAAATTCAAACACAAGAGATTCAGAGAACCCCTACAAGACAACAAATGAGAACACCAACTCCTAGACACATAATAATCACCTAAATAAAGTAGGCACAAAAGAAAAAATCCTAAAGGCAGCAAGAGAAAAAGGCCAAATCACCTACCATGGAAGACCAATCAGAATAGCAGCAGATTTATCTGCAGAAATCCTGCAGGCTAGGAGAGCTTGGAGCCCTATCTTCAAAGTCCTAAAACATAAACAATTTCAACCAAGAATAACCTACCCGGCCAAGCTAAGCTTCATCAGTGAGGGAGAATTAAAATCTTTCCCAGATATCCAATCCCTAAGAACTTATGCGCCACAAAACCATCTCTACATGAAACACTTAAGAAAGTACTAAA
>NW_007045949.1:0-758 GCF_000164805.1 Carlito syrichta
ATTACCCAAGCAGAAGAAGAATCTCAGAGCTTGAGGACCAAAATATAGAAATAACCCAAACTCTTAAAAACACAGAAAATAACCTCAAAAAGACAGAACAAAACCTTCAAGAGATGAGTGACTACCTCAAGAGGCCTAACCTAAGAATAATCGGACTCCCTGAGGCAGAAAGAGAAACAGAGACCACATTGGAACAAACTTTCCATGAGATCATTCAAGAAAACTTCCCTTATCTAATCAGTGATACAAAAATGCAAACACAAGAGATTCAGAGAACCCCCGCAAGACAACAAATGAGAAGACCAACTCCTAGACACATAATAATTAGCCTAAATAAAGTAAGCACAAAAGAAAAAATCCTAAAGGCAGCAAGAGAAAAAGGCCAGATCACCTATCATGGAAGGCCAATCAGAATAGTAGCAGATTTATCTGCAGAACGCCTGCAAGCTAGGAGAGCTTGGAGCCCTATCTTCAAAGTCCTAAAAGATAAACAATTTCAACCAAGAATAACCTACCCGGCCAAGCTAAGCTTCATCAGTGAGGGAGAATTAAAATCTTTCCCAGATATCCAATCCCTAAGAACTTATGCAGCCACAAAACCACATCTACATGAAACACTTAAGAAAGTACTAAACACAGAAGAAAAGGAAAAAATAACAACGTTCTTCACAAGAGTACAGGGAAAAGAATAAAATATACACGAACCAACCCCAAAACCAAAAGAAAGACAAAAAAAAAAGAAAGAAAAAGAAAAAACC
>NW_007045950.1:0-704 GCF_000164805.1 Carlito syrichta
TCGGTTTTCCCTGGTAGGTAGTCTGGTCTTTTTCTCTTGCTGCCTTTAGGATTTTTCCTTTTATAGCTACTTTGTTTAGGTGAATTATTATGTGTCTGGGAGTTGGTCTTCTCGTTTGTTGTCTTGCAGGGGTTCTCTGAATCTCTTGTGTTTGAAATTTTTCATCCTTGATGGGATGAGGGAAGTTTTCTTGAATGATTTCATGAAATGTTTGTTCAGTGTGGCTTCTGTTTCTCTCTCTGCCTCAGGAAGCCCAATTACTCTTAGGTTTGATCTCTTGAAGTGGTCATTCATCTCTTGCAGGTTTTGTTCTGTCTTTTTGAGTTTCTTTTCTATGCTTTTAACAGTTTGGGTTAGTTGTGTTTTGGTCTTCGAGCTCTGAGATTCTTTCTTCTGCTTGGCTGATTCTGCTTTCCATTTATTAGTCGGTTGTTCATTTCCATCACAGTATTCTTCACTGCTGTCATTTCTGACATCAGCTCCTTCCTATTTTCCTCTTGTCTCTCCTCAATTTTTTAAATTCTCTCCATTAATGTCTTGATGTCTGGGTTTGTTGCATGTAACCAGTCATTCTGGGGGCTCTTCATTGTTTGTGTTCCAGAATCTGTGTTCTCAGTGTCTGATTTCCCAGGGGTCTGTGTGAGACCTATATTCTTCTTTTGATTTTTCTTCATTTGTCGGTTTTTCCCCCTCCCTACATTTTT
>NW_007045951.1:0-1088 GCF_000164805.1 Carlito syrichta
CACCATGGAAGACCAATCAGAATAGCAGCAGATTTATCTGCAGAAACCCTGCAGGCTAGGAGAGCTTGGAGCCCTATCTTCAAAGTCCTAAAGGATAAACAATTTCAACCAACAATAACCTACCCAGCCAAGCTAAGCTTCATCAGTGAGGGAGAATTAAAATCTTTCCCAGATATCCAATCCCTAAGAACTTATGCAGCCACAAAACCATCTCTACATGAAACACTTAAGAAAGTACTAAACACAGAAGAAAAGGAAAAAAGAACAACGTTCTTCACAAGAGTACAGGGAAAAGAATAAAATGTACACGAACCAACCCCAAAAGCAAAAGAAAGACAAAAAAAAAAGAAAAAGAAAAAAGAAAAAACCAAGTGGAAGAACAATAACTCAATAAGAACTCCGTGATAGGGATGAACTCTCACATTTCAATAATTAGTCTGAATGTGAATGGACTAAACGCACCACTGAAAAAACGTAGAATGACAAAATGGATAAAATATCACCAGGCAACAATATACTGCCTTCAAGAGACCCATCTCACTAGAAAGGACATACACAGACTCAAAGTAAGAGGATGGGAAACAAATTTTCAGGTGAATGGAACACAAAAGAAAGGCGGAGTCGCGATCCTAATTTCAGACAAAATACCATTTAAGCTATCAAAAATTAAAAAAGATACAGAGGGCCACTACATAATGATAAAAGGTTCACTCCATCAACAAGAAATATCTATCCTAAACATATATGCACCCAACATAGGAGCACCACAACATTCATAAAGCAACTTCTAGGAAAAACTAAAGAAAAGACATTGACTCTAACACCATAACTGGGGACTTTAATACACCACTCACAACCTTAGACAGATCATCAGGACAAAAAATCAGCAAAGGAGATCCGGACCCTCAATGAGACTCTGGACCAAATGGACTTATTTGATACCTATAGAACACTCCATCCAAAGACCACAGAATACACATTCTACTCATCACACATGGAACATATTCGAAAGATCGACCACTTAATTGGACACAATCAAGTATAAGCAAATTTAAAAGGACTGAAATTCTGCCATGCACCTTTTCCGA
>NW_007045952.1:0-843 GCF_000164805.1 Carlito syrichta
TCGCTTCTACTGTTTTCTCTTTCACCTCATCATTAAAACATTTCCTTTTGAGGATTTTTTCATCTGGGGAAACAAAAAAAAGTCACTCGGAGCAAGATTGGGTGTATAGGGAGGGTGAGGCATGGGGGTCATGTCGTTTTTGGTTAAAAAAAAAATGCCAGGCTCGGTGGCTCAGTCTGTAATCCCAGCACTTTGGGAGGCTGAGGTGAGTGGATTGCCTGAGACCGCAGGTTCGAGACCTGCCTGGGCAACTTGGCGAGACCTCATCTCTACAATAAATTAAAAATTAGCCAGGCGTGGTAGCACGTGCCTGTAGTTCCAGCTACTTGGAAGACTGAGGCGGAAGGATCGCTGAAACCCAGCAGGTCGAGGTTGTGGTGGCCGGAATCAGCCAGTGCACTCCAGTCTGGGCGACAGAGTGAGACTCTAACTCAAAAAACAAACAAACAAAAAAACAATTGAACACTCAGCATGTGTGGGCTGGTGTGTTATCTCAGTGGAAGAATCAGTCACCTCTGACACAACACAGATATTTCTTCCACAAATCATGATACAACCTACTCAAAACTTCCAGATAAAAACCTTGGTTGACCATTTGATCTGGAGTAACAAATTCTGAGTGTACTATAAGGACACTCTGGTCTGACTCTGCTGTCCAAAAGATAATTGCTGTTTTTTGGGGGGGATATACCTCATATATTTGATCTTCAAATGAAGACAATAAGCTGGGCTCAGTGGCTCAACCTGTAATCCCGCACCTTTGGGAGTCTGAGGTGAGTGGATTGCCTGAGCCTGCGGATTCGAGACCCGCCTGGGCAGCGAGACCTCATCTCTTCAGTAAAT
>NW_007045953.1:0-645 GCF_000164805.1 Carlito syrichta
ATATTGGCTTCTGTTGAAGTGAATATCAAGATTTACTGACCTACAAAGTTAATATTAATGGAGGTGAAAGTGAGGTTAAAAACAAACCTCAAGGGATAATACATCTTCATATTTGCTAAAATTAAACATCAGCCCATATATTGATCATGCCTACATTCAAACACCTTTTAATCAAAAAGCTTTGGAAATCCCTTTGCTGTGACAGCTTGCTCAAATACATGGCTGAGTTCATTAGTATTAACATTCTCTGAGCAATAAGACAGCCAGAAAAGCAAAACATTCAGTGTTTCCTCTGAGGATCATCAGCAGTCAATCAAAGGGTGGTTGCTTATTTACATATGCGATCTGATTGAAAGAGAGTGATCCTAACCAGCATCTCATGATGATCAATCTCAATAATGTAGGTGGTGTCTCGATCTGACCCACAGTACTATTCAGCCATCTAATAAACCCATCTTTTCCACACATACAAAATAAAAACATTCTAAACTACTGACATTAAATAAATCCAAATAATATGCCCATTGTCACCTACAACCTATTATATATACTAATGTTTGATAAGAATTTTTAAATGGGAAATGTAGGCTCACACCTTTAATCCCAGCACTTTGGGAACTGAAACAGGAAGATCACTTGAGGCCA
>NW_007045954.1:0-889 GCF_000164805.1 Carlito syrichta
ACATTTAGATGAATATTACCTCAGTAGCATCAGTATTTGGGCTATACTAGACTTGTAGTAATGCCTGCTCTGGAGGACAAGAGGTAGAGAAGTCAAGAGGTAGAGAGTGCCAGATTTTTTCTAAGAAACATGAAAACTCAATTATATATCCAAAGAAAGTCCAAAATTCCTCAAAATAAATCCTACAATTAAATTAAATCTAACATCTAATCAAAAATCACCTGCGTTTCAAAAAATCAGACACATATGATCTATAGAGAGGACAAAAATCAATAAACAGCTTTAGAAATTATACAGAAAAGTTGGAACTAGTAATGCTAGCAGATAAAATTTTATTTCTCATTGGTCTCTTATGCTTTCACATATCTTGTAAGGCACACTGGTTTTTGTTGTTTTCAACAATGTTTCTATAGACAACAGCTTTGGTGATACAGATTTTTCCTCCCTAAGTAGCAAATAATAAGTCTGTTTATAGCTTTAAAATAAAGAGACAGTGTCTCACTCCAGAACAAAATGCAGAAATCCTAAATGCCTAGTATATTTTTTTAAATGTCTCACTCTAAGGCAGAGCAGATGGGCTTACTGTCCATTATAAGAGATTCAAGTTTTCTAATTCAAGGTTTATCTCCTGTAGATCAACATATTTTGTGTTTTATAGACAGGGTCTCATTTTGTTGCCCTGTCTGGCTTGCAGTCGTGGTTTCATTCTCAGATTCTTGGGCTCAACGATCCTCCTTTCTCAGCTTCCTGAACAGCTAGAGGTGCCAGTGTGTTCCAGGCATGGGATCTTGCTACGCTTATCAGTCTGGTCTCAAACTTCTGGCCTCAAGCAATTCTCCTAGATAAGACTCCCATAATATTGGAGTTGCAGTCATAAGTCACTGAATCC
>NW_007045955.1:0-711 GCF_000164805.1 Carlito syrichta
CGCTACTACTTGCCTTGTTAGTGCCGTGTGATAATACTTGCCTTATTACTGGCGACTGATACTACTTGCCTTGTTAGTGCCATCTGATACTACTTCCGTTGTTATTACCGTCTGATACTACTTGCCTTGTTAGTGCCGTCTGATAATACTTGCCTTATTAATGCCGTCTGATCCTAATTGCCTTATTAGTGCCCTCTGATCCTACTAGCCTTATTAGTGCCGTCTGAGCCTAATTGCCTTATTAGTGCCGTCTGATCCTCCTTGCCTTATTAGTGCTGTTTGATCCGACTTTCCTTAAAAGTGCCTCTTGATCCTACTTCCCTTCTTAGTGCGATCTGATACTACTTGCTTCCTTAGTGCCGTCTGATACTACTTGCCTTCTCAGTGTCGTCTGATACTACTTGTCTTCTTAGTGCCGTCTCATACTACTTGCCTTCTTAATGCCGTCTGATACTACTTGCTTTCTTAGTGCCGTCTCATACTACTTGCCTTCTTAGTGTCATCTGATACTACTTACCTTCTTAGTGTCGTCTGATACTACTTGCCTTCTTAGTGTCGTCTTATACTACTTGCCTTCTTTGTGTCGTCTGATACTACTTGCCTTCTTTATGTTGTCTGATACTACTTGCATTTTTAATGTTGTCTGATACTACTTGCCTTGTTAGTGCCGTGTGATACTACATGCATTATTATTGCCATCGGATACTACTT
>NW_007045956.1:0-653 GCF_000164805.1 Carlito syrichta
CCCTCGACCTGCTGGGCTCAGGTGATCCTTCTGCCTCAGCCTTCCAAGTAGCTAGAACTACAGGTGCACGCCATCATGCCTGGCCAGTGTTTGTGATTTATTGTAGGGACAAGATCTCACCAAGTTGCCCAGGTTGGTCTCGAACCTCCGGACTCAGGCAATCCTCTCGCCTTGGCCTCCCAAAGTACTGGGATTACGGGTTGAGCCACCGCACCCACCCAAGTTGTTTCTTAAAAACAAGTCTAGCCTCCATTTTAATTTTTGCCACTCTTTTCAAAAGAAAAAATGATGTTCTAATCTTTGAAAGTTATTCTGATGGCTTAGAATGCCATATCCCTTTACTAAAGATTTACTAAACAGCCCTTTTATCCCTTTAATAAACACCCCTTGGGGAGGTGAATCTTTTCTTTCTCTCTCTCTAATTTACTTTTAAAATAAACTGTTTTCTAATCTAAAAAAAACAGATTTTGAGACTGGGCACACCTAAAATCCCAGCACTTTGGAAGACCAAAGCGGGAGGACTGTTTGAGTCCAGGAGTTCAAGACCAGCCTATGTAATACAGTTGAGATTTCATCTCTCAAACATAAACAAATAATAAAAAGTAGTTGGGCACGGCAGCACAGGATTGTAGTTTCAGCTACTTGGGAGGCTA
>NW_007045957.1:0-723 GCF_000164805.1 Carlito syrichta
ATACAATTCAACTTAAAGTTCTAAACTAGCATGCTATCTCTTGCTGTGAATCTCAGAAATGTTGCCTCATTTGGAAACTTTTATTACATTAAAGCACAAAAATTTGGACTTTTGAACAATCAGTAACCTGTAAAAAAGCTCCAATTTCTAATTTCAGAATACCTTTAGGATTCACACATTCTTGTGATTCCAAAGAATTTTAACCCAATGGAGTGCAAAATTAAAATCAATTTTAAAGTCTTTCATAAAAATTAACAAATCTTTTTCTTTTTTAACTTCTAAATTTTTTATTTTAAAATTGTGGGGTACAATTCAGGGTTAGGTATACAAATATTCATTGTGCAGGTACCCTTGTTGATAAAGTGTGTCCCCCCTCCCCCCAGGTAGCTTCCCACTACTGCCTATCCCACCTCCCCGCCTCCCCACCCCACCGCAGTTTCTCACTACTGTCAATCCTTTTCTTATAGTATTATGATAGTTGTTCAAGGTCCACTTATGAGTGAGAACATGTGATACTCAGTTCTTTGTATCTGTGAAAGATCACTCAATATTATAGACTCTAATTTCATCCAGATTATTGTGAAGTTCATGATTTTGTTCTTCTTTATGGCTGCATAATATTCCATTGTGTATATGTACAGTCAACATGACCATCATCAATAACTCAAAAAACACCAGATGCTGGAGAGGATGTGGTGAAAGGGAACACCTCTACACTGTGGG
>NW_007045958.1:0-1106 GCF_000164805.1 Carlito syrichta
GCTATATGGAGTTAATTAGGCACAAAATGCCTTTTATTCTATTTCAGGTTTAAACTTGGTAGTCTTGTTCTCTAGAAACAGAATAATTTAGACTTTGCAGCCAGTAATTTTCTCATACTGATATATCTTGATCAACTTAAATGCACTATATAGAAAACTGCCATGGTTGGGGCAAAAGCAGGGAGCATCCAAATAATAAAGTTTATTTTGGAAGTTAAATAGTATCTGGATAAGGAAAATCATTATTTTCTATAAAACCTTTTCACAAATTATTCCAAAAAAGTAGTTTCAGGAATACCAATATATACAGATTAGCTTTATTTTAAAACAACCTTTTGTCTTCTACTAGAGGCTACTGAATTGTATAAAACCAGACAGGGGTCTCTCTCTAGAAAGCATGTGCCACCCTGGAAAACAACTTTCAATACAAGTAAAATGTTAAATTGATGAGAACAGTAACCATAGCAGTCTTGTGATTATTTTTATGGGGAAAAAAAGGGGGAGGATACTGTTGATTTATGCCATTTATGCCTGGATTCAAAAAGCAGTTCATTGCCATGGAATATACTAATTATCTTCCCACCCCACTGTCGGTGACTTGCACTGACCAGAGGGAGGGTTAGGACCGCACCGGTGAATCAGAGACGGAGAGAAGAAAACTACTCGGAGGCAGCTCTTCTGGGAACAGTCTGGCCAAGACTGAAGCCGATTTTATTCAAACTTTTTCCAACTTATATACCATTTTTTAGACCCTCCAGCAGTGTAATAATTACCTGCTTGGGGCATACAGATTCCATGCTTTACAGATCATGCATCACAAGACCGTCACAAGACGAACACGTTCTAAACAAACTGTTACAATTTCCTGATGCATGTCGTGTTCTACAAAGCTTACATCAAAATTACAAATACATTGTTTTAAATCATTCAAAACAATTTAATAAATCATTCACATCATACTCTTCTTTTTAAGCCCTAATTAAAAGTTCCCCAAGTTATCCCTAAATTTAATCTAGTTATACTAACTTTTAATATATTAAGCCGTTAATATTATTGACTTAACACTATTCTATACTCTATAATTTATTTAAATGGCTTGGTTTTAT
>NW_007045959.1:0-339 GCF_000164805.1 Carlito syrichta
CCTCCTCCTTTCTTTTGTGTTCCATTCGCCTGAAATTTGTTTCACCCCCTCTTACTTTGAGTCTGTGTATGTCCTTTCTAGTGAGATGGGTCTCTTGAAGGCAGTATATTTTTGCCTGGTGATATTTTTATCCATTTTGTCATTCTATGTCTTTTCAGTGGTGTGTTTAGTCCATTCACATTCAGACTAATTATTGAAATGTGGAGTTCTTATTGAGTTGTTGTTCTTCCACTTGGTTTTTTCTTTTTTCTTTTTTTTTTGTCTTTCTTTTGGTTTTGGGGTTGGTTCGTGTATATTTTATTCTTTTCCCTGTACTCTTGTGAAAAACGTTGTTCTTTT
>NW_007045960.1:0-726 GCF_000164805.1 Carlito syrichta
GATAGCTACAAAGGTATCCAGCTGGCTAGCCAGCTGACTTAACTACCTAGCTACCTAGCTAGCCAGCTGGATCGCCAGTTGACTTAACTAGCTAGCTACCAAGCTAGCCAGCTGTACAGCCAGCTGATTTAACTAGCTGATATAACTAGCTAGGCAGCTCCTTAGCCAGCTGACATAATTAGCTAGCTACCTTCATAGACCACTGGCTTGCCAGCTGACTTTACCTAGCTAACGGGCTGTTTAGTGAGCTGACTTAACTAGGTGACATAACCAGCTAGCCAACTGGCTAGCCAGGTGACTTAACAACCTAGATACCCACCTAGGCAGTTAACTAGCCAGCTGATTTAACTAGCTGATTTAGCAAGCGAGCCAGCAGTTCTTAACTAGTTGACTTTAATAGCTAGCTGTGTAGCTAGCCAACTGAGTTAACTAGCTGACTTAACTGACTAGCTACCTAGCTAACTAGCTAGCTAGCCAGCTGACTTAATTAGCTGACTAATCTAGCTTGTTATCTGGCTTAACTAGCTGACTTAACTAGCTAGCTACTTAGCTAGCCAGCTGACTTAAATAGCTGAAATAATTAGCTAGCCAGCTCGCTAGCCATCTGCCTTAACTAGCGTTTTAACTCTTAGTCATCTGACTAGCCAACTGACTTAACAAGCTGACTTAAATAGCTAGCCAGTCAGTTAGCCGGCTGACTTAACTATCTGACTTAACTAGCTAGCC
>NW_007045961.1:0-831 GCF_000164805.1 Carlito syrichta
TTTTTAGATGGCAGCACAACACAGAACAATCTACAAAATCATCCGTGATTTTTATGAAAATCCCAACATCCTTTTGGCAGAAGTGGGCAAGCCAGTCCTAACACTCATGTGAAATTTTAAGGAGTTCCAAGTGGCCAAATCAGTCATGCTAAAGAAAAGCCAACTTGGAGGCTCGTATTTCTCAATTTCAAATCTGACTGCACATTAGGAGAAAACTGCATGATGCTAGCACAAAGATATACATAGAGATCAATGGAACTGAATTTCTAGGTCCAAAAATAAATCCACACCTCTATGGTCAATTGGTTGTTGACAAGGACTGAGATCATTAAATAAAACAAATGGTGTTAGACCATTGATTACTCCATTTGGAGGAATGAAATTGTACCCTTTCCTTACATCCCATAGAAAAATGAGCTCAAAGTGGTTCAAAGCTCTAAATATAAGAGGTAAAAATATTAACTCTTGAAGAAATGATAGGGATAAATCTTCATGACCTTGGATTCAGCAGAGGTTTCTTAGATCTGACACTGAAAGCACAAGCAACTAAAGGAAAATTACGTCAAACTAAGAACTTTTGTGCATCAAACACTATCAAGAAAGTGAAAAGATGATCCATAGAATGGGAGAAAATATTTGTATATCTGATAAGAACCTGTTATCCACAATAGAGAACTTCTGTTACTCAATAACAAAAGACTAACAGCCCAGTTAAAAAAAAATGTAGAAAGAACTTGAATATACACTTTGCCAAAAAGACATGCAATGGCCCAAAAGCACATGAAAAATGACCAGTATTATTACTATATGGGACATGCATATTGAAACTTT
>NW_007045962.1:0-867 GCF_000164805.1 Carlito syrichta
CTAACTAGCTACCTACCTACATAGCCTGCTGGTTTGTCAGCTGACTTAACTACCTAACTACCTAGCTAACCTGCTGGCAAGCGAGCTGACTTAACTAGGTGGGTAAACTAGCTAGCTAGCTGGCTAGCCAGCTGACTTAACTAGCCAGGTATCCTTCTATGCAGCTGTCTAGCCAGGTGACTTAACTCGCTGACTAAACTAGCTAGCAACCTGACTTAACTAGCTGACTTAATTGCTAGCTACATAGATACCCAACAGACTTAAGTAGTTGATTTATCTAGCTTGCTACCTATCTAGCTATCAGGTAGCTTGGTGACTTAACTAGCTAACATAACAAGCTAGCTAGCTGGCATATCTAACTGAGTTAACTAGCTAGCTTCCTAGCTAGCCAGTGGACTTAACTAGCTGAAATAACTAGTGAGCCAGCTGGCTACCGATCTAATGTAACTAACTTTTAATCCAGCTAGCCAGCTGTCTAGGCATTGGCTTAACGTGTTGACTTAATGAGATAGCCACCTACCCAGCTAGCCACCAGCCTATCCAGCCGATTTAAGTAGCTGACTTAACGAAGTAGCCAGCTGGCTAGCCAGCAGACTTAACTAGCTAGCTACCTGCCTAGGCAGCTGAATAGCCAGCTGACTTAACTAGCTGACATAACTAGATAGTCTGATGGCTAGCCAGCTGACTTAACTAGCTACCTATCTACATAACGTGCTTGCTGTCAGCTGAATTAACTACCTACCTACCTAGCTAACATGCTGGCCAGCACGCTGACTTTACTAAGTTAAGTAGGTAGTCAACTGGCTAGCCAGCTGCTTTAACTAGCTAGCCACCCCGCTAGACAGCTGGCCAGCCAGCTGATTTAAC
>NW_007045963.1:0-1489 GCF_000164805.1 Carlito syrichta
GGCTCAGCAACAAGAAGTTCTTTCTTAACGACTGGCTATGGATTCAGGGTTCTGGTGTAACTTTTGCTTCTTAATTTGTAATTTCAAAGAGGTAGGGTACAATTCAGGTGAAATGTATTAATATTCATTTTACAGGAACCCTTGTTGTTCAGGCCTGTCCCCGAATGTCCCGGCACCCCGGGCACAATCCAACGACTGCAAGTCCTGCCCCTCCCCCTCCCCTGCATCTCCCAACTCTGAAAATCTTTTTTGTTGTCGTTATTATGATGGTTGTTCAAGGTCCACTTATGAGTGAGTACATGAGATACTCAGTTGTTGCTTCCGTGAAAGGTCACCCAGTAGTATAGACTCTAACTCCATCCAGGTTTCCGTGAACTTCGTGAGTTTGTTCTCGTTGTGACTGCAAAATATGGCATTGTTCCTACGTACCACATATTTTTCATCCAGTCCTCTTTAGATGGGCAGGATGGTTGGCTCCATGTTCTTGCTACTGCGAACAATGTGGCGATAAACA
This sequence comes from Carlito syrichta, assembly GCF_000164805.1. Taxonomy (NCBI): domain Eukaryota; kingdom Metazoa; phylum Chordata; class Mammalia; order Primates; family Tarsiidae; genus Carlito; species Carlito syrichta. The sequence goes on from NW_007045963.1 coordinate 515, forward strand.
TACATGTGCAAATATCTCTTGGAGAGAGGGGTTTCGTTCTTCCTGGTATGTTCCCAGTAGGAGGATGGCAGGGTCCATGTTTAGATCGTTTAGGAATCACCAAATGGTTATCCACAGAGCTGGTCCGAGTTTACACTCCCACGAGCAGTGTAGAAGTGTTCCCTTTTTGTCATTTCCACGCCAGCATCTGTTGTTTTGGGAATGATTGATGATAGCCATCCTGACTGAAAATACGTGACTCCTCAAGGTAGTTTTCACTTGCATTTTCGGATGACAAATGAGGCTGAGCTTTTTCCAACGTCTTTGGTGGCTGCTTGTATGTCTGCTGTTGAGAAGGGTCTCTTCCTATCTTTTGCTCACTGTGAAATGAGGCTGTTTGTTTTTTTCTTGTCGGCAAGTGGCAGTTCCTTGTAGTTCCGAGCTGATCATCCCTTGTCAGATGTACATTCGCAAATATATTTTCCGCATCTGTGGGTTGCGTTTCTCTTTGAGTCAGGGCCTCACTCTGAGGCCCAGACGGTACTAGAGTGGTACAACCATACCTGACCACAGGGTAGACCTCCGGGGCTCAGGCAATCCTCCCAAGCGGCTGCAACCAAAAGCCTATGTCTCCATGCCCAGCTCATTGATGACATTTTGGAGATAGAGATGAGGCTGCCTGATGTTACACAGTCATGTTTCAACTCCTGGGCTCCAGCAATCTTCCGTCCTCAGTCTGCCAAAGTGCTGGATGAGAGGTGGGAGATTCCATGCCTGGCCTACCCTTAGCAGGAGTCGTTTTGGTGCACAATGAGGTGTGCTTTGATTGCGGGGATACACTTCCTAGCTGTCCATAGCCAACGATTTAGCTTGCTTCCCTTAGGGTTCTATGAGTTTCCTTTCCTTCTCACCACCAACATTCACCACTCAACTTTGCGGAGAGCACCCTGGCATTTTGTTCTTGCCACATAGTCTCCTTGAAAAGTAGCCAGACCT
>NW_007045964.1:0-4272 GCF_000164805.1 Carlito syrichta
CCTGCCATCCCCAGGTGAGCCCTGGAACCATTTCCCTCCACAGTCACCATCTCGGGCTGTAATGAGTTGGGGTGTTCTGACACCCTCCCCAGTCCTTCTTTCTGGCTATGCACCTTTCTCCTCTTCTTCTCTATTCTACAAGCTTCTGCATACAGCCCACCTGGCCCCAGAGCAGGTGACCACCTCAAGTTATGGGACGAGCCTCAGAAACTGGGCGAGGATGTGAATAGGACCCTGGCCAACCCCTCCAAGCCTCTTTCCCACTTCTCAAGCCACTGTACTTGGAAGTTCCTGAAGGGCAATGGAGGAAAAGGGTTCTCAGATTCAGCTGGACCCTGACTGGAAGCACCCACAGTCCAGAGCACCTCTCCACAGCATGAGGATGATATATGATTGAAACTAGGGAATAATGACACTCTGGTTCACAGATCCAGAAAGGATCTGAGGCGAGGGCGTAGGTGCGATCCCCCAGCTCAGAGGCGGGTTCAAAGAATATAGCTGAGCAAGATGTAGCCCAATCCTGGCGTGGAGTAATGACCCCTGTGGGAGAGGGACCCAGTGCCTGGGGGCTCTCACTCACTTAAAGGAAGCACCCAGGGGAGGTGGCAGTGAAACAGGACAATTGGTCAAGCCTCATCTGCCAGTGTTCTGATCCAGGCCTATAGGCAGGCCACACAGCCCTGGGATGAGGGCACGAGGCGAAAAGCCTCCAGCCAGACTCAACCCTGGGAAATGTCTTGCAAACAGCCAGAGTTTGCTAAAAGTGCTGAAGTCTGGGACTGTATATACCCTTTGCTCTGGGATCAGTTGCTTTGGAAGGCTCTTTTGTGTTAGACAAGTGGGTTACACAGGGACATGGAGGACTCCAGAGACTCAGATCTGTGTGGCCCAGCAGGGGTCACATGGACTTGGTGGAGATGCCAACCATGTCTGCTTTTTGTTCAGCCACACCTCAGTACATGTCCTTAGGACCCAGGTGTCTGTGACTTCCCAGGTATAGAGACAGTCTCCGAGGGGGGTGGGATGGCCCTCCCTGACCAACCAGGGTCATCTGCCCCAACAGCCCAAGGGGATGGCCCTCAGTAGAAAAAAGAGCCTATTCCTGTTACACCTTTGCCTGGCTGGGATTTCCTGAGGCCAAGGTCCATCGGCATGGCAGGCTTTTGCCATTTGCAAGGCAGAAGGCTGCTCTTTGGGGACCCCTGGAGCTTAGAACACACCCCCAGAGAGTTTGGAGTTTCCTCCCTTGACCCCATGCCCTCACTCCCCACAGAAATGGACACCCTGAGACTGTGGTGTTTTTCTTGCTGCCTCAGGAAGAGCTACTTTGACCTCGAGCCTCCCACATCTTCCGTCAACACCCTCCAGACCATTGCAAAGGCACAACCCAACCACTCCAGCAGGCCCTCCACAACAGACCACACCCAGTCTCTTCATCTCCCAGGGGCAGATCTAGAGTCACCAGCGATGTTTAGCAGCACCTGCATTACATCCAGCTTGGCAGGCGGTGACAAGCTCGTCTTGGAAGATGCCAGGACAACCCCTGACAGGCCACTCTCCAGCCCTCGACTTCTCCTGAGACTTGGCAAATCAAATTCTATGTGGGAGCTGGACAACTGGAGGCTCCAAGAGAGAAGTGTACCATGCCCACAGCCTAGGCCCAGCAGCAGCATGCCCTGCATCCTTTCTTGCAAGCAATGGGGTGCTTTCTCTCTTCAAGGTCCAAGACCAAGTCCAGAGGGGCCCAGTCAAGTCTCCAGCTGGACCCAAGCAGCCACCAGGAAGTTCCCAGTCTCAGAAAGCCACCTGACACCTCAGCCAGAATAGGGCATGAGCAGGTGGACCAGTCACTCACTTCTTCTCAGTCGTGGGATCACCTGTTCATACTGGCTGCGTAGGAGTCTATGATCAAATGGGAGGTTTGCGAATACTTCTGGCAACCTGGGCCTCATCTTTTCCTTCTGCCCAAGAGGCTCTGAAGTGCTGCACAATCTGCAATTGGAAAACATTCACTGAATCCAACTTTGTTCTTGTATCTTGATCCTGCTGCTTCTCCTTACACATATATTTCTCAAACCTAAAGCCCAGCTCATATCCTCCCTTTCTAGCTCCTGCAAATTGTAGTTCTTACTTCTTACATTTGAATATGTGATCCACTTTGAATACATGTTTGTACATGGAAATGTTTGATAGAAATGTTTTCAACATGTGAAGCCAATCGTTCTAGTACCATTTTTTGCTAAGACTGTCCTCTCTTCAATAATTCTCTCGGCACCTTGTGAAAATCAATTGAGCATGCATTCCCCACCTATAGGGACTCTCTGTTCTATCCTGCTGATCTATTTGTCCAGCCTGTTACCAGCACCATACTGTCTGGGTGGCTAAACTTTTACAGTGTCTTGAAATCGGGATTGGAGGCCATCTCATGTGGCTCTTTTCTAGAATGATTCTGACTATTCAATATTCACTACGAGAGACGGGGCAAGATGGTGACGGCATAGGTGAACTGCCTGCCTTTTGGAACTTTGGAGCTCTGGAACTCCGGGTCCACCCTGGCTGAGGCACACAGCGTGAGACCCCAAGCCAGAGGACCCAGACAAGCGGAGAAAAACAGACCTGCTTAAACTGCCTTGCCATTCTCCAGGCAGAGACTTCCATTGCCCCACCCACCTAGCAACAAACTACCTCAGCTCCTAAGGCAACAGTGTGAAACAGGAGACAAAGCCCCACCCCTATGCTGCAACAAAAAACAAAAGGGAGAGGCTGGAATCGGAGATCACAGAAGTGACTCTAGTCTGATCGCTTATTTTGACCTATGATTTCATCATTGAAACTGTTGGTCTAGATTACGTTTGGTGTTTACCTTCTGACTTATACTGTTTCTTGATTTTTTTGGCCTGTCTCTGTTTAGCTATCAGTATTCTTTAGGGAATCTTTCTTACCTGTCTTTTTTCACTTCTTCCCAGCCCTGTGTCTCTCTCTCACCTGATAGTTGGTATGTATATCTGTTTTCCCTCTTGCACTTCTCCCTTTCGCTTATTTTGACTTATGATTTTATCATTGTAACTGTTAGTTTAGATCACGTCTGTTGTTGACCTTCTGACCTACACTGTCTCTCGATTTTATTGACCTGTGTCTGTGTAGCTATCAGTACTCCTTAGGCAATCTTTCTTACGTGTCTTTCTTCACTTCTTCCCGATCCTGTGACTGTTTTTCACCTGATAGCTGGTATGTATATCTGTTATCCCTCTCGCACTTCTCTCTTTCGCTCATTTTGACTTATGATTTTATCATTGTAACTGTTGGTTTAGATCACGTTTGTTGTTTACCTTCTGACTTACACTGTTTCTCAATTTTATTGCCCTGTCTCTGTGTTGCTTCAGTACTCTTTAGTACTATGTAGCTATCAGTACTCTTTCTTACGTGTCTTTCTTCACCTCTTCCCATCCCTGTGTCTCGTTCTCACCTGATACATGGTATGTATATCTGTTTTCCCTCTCGCGCTTCTCTCTTTCTAACTCCCCATTGACCCCCCCTTCCTCCATTATTTTCCTCTTCTATATGCCCCCTTTTTAAAACTAGGGACCAAGACTGCAAACTGCTGAATAGACAGACTGTAAAGCAGAGGGAAAAGTGAACAAAACCAGAAGACCCTCATAAGGAAGAACAGGTCGTTGCAGAAGAGAAATAAAAGCAACACCACCTTCCCTCAAAAACAGAATTGAAGAGGGGGAGGGAAAGGGGTAAAGGGAGAAAAATCTACAGAAATGAAGAAAAACCAAAAGAAGAGTATGGGTCTCTCCCAGACGCCTGGGAGAGCAGACACTGAGAAAATTGACTTTGGAATACAAACAATGAAAAGTCCCCAGAATGAAGGGTCTCAAAATGCAAATGTAGATATCAAAACAATAATGGAGAGACTAAAAAGAATTGAGGAGACACAAGAAGAAACTAGGAAGGAGCTGATAACTGAGATAACAGTAATAAAGAATACTGTGAATGAAATAAATAACAAATTGATAAGCATGGAAAGCAGAATTACCCAAGCAGAAGAAAGAATCTCAGAGCTTGAGGACCAAAATATAGAAATAACCCAAACTCTTAAAAACACAGAAAATAAGCTCAAAAAGACAGAACAAAACCTTCAAGAGATGAGTGACTACCTCAAGAGGCCTAACCCTAAGATAATCGAACTCCCTGAGGCAGAAAGAGAAACAGAGACCAACATTGGACAACTTTCCACGAGATCATTCAGAAAATTTCCCTTATCTA
>NW_007045965.1:0-575 GCF_000164805.1 Carlito syrichta
AGAGGGATGTGTCCCTGTTCTTTCTTGGCTGAAGGTCCTCATTGTCGAGTCAGAGGGTCGGCCTGCCTGAGTCACATTTCTCACCTCAGAGAGAAGTGCCGGCAGGATCTGGCCAGCAAAACTCTGGAACTCCCGCACCTAATGGGGGCAGCCATTTTTGGTTGGGGCTAGAAGGAGCCAAGCTTGGAGGCCACTTACATGTGGGAGGGAAGGACAGAGGGCAAATGGTTTGCAGAAGAATGGATTTCTTTCTTTCTTTCTTTCTTTCTTTCTTTCTTTCATTCTTTCATCATTTTCTTCCATCACTACGCTGCTCTCAAACTGCCCATCATGAGCCATCTTCTCGGCCTTGGTATCCCAAACTGCTGTGATCACAGGCTTTCCATTTGGTTGACATCCTGGTCTTCCTGTCTGGTCTTGAACTCTGGACTGGAGGAGATTCTCTGGCTGAGACCTGCCCTCAACCAAGGTTTTCTGACTTTTGCTTGGGGTAGAGATGGGGGCTTGCTATTGTGTCCAACCTGGTCTTGAACTCCCAGTCTCCAGCCATCTTCCCGTCTTGGCCACCATGAATG
>NW_007045966.1:0-830 GCF_000164805.1 Carlito syrichta
CTAGTTTCATTTATGCAGAATAAAACATTCGGCATTTATGTGAGAAATTAACTAGTTTTCAATTGGAAAGCAATCTTATACTATGTAAAAGGAAAAGGAGTTATCATTGCAGTATTGTACACTTCTTAATTATCAATCCCTGCATAAAGAACATTTCTGTTCTGAATTGTAATCATCTTTAAAGTAAGAAAAAATAAAAAATAGTACAAAACAGTCAGTTGCACGTTTTACAACTTTCATTTATTTATATATTTAATATTTTTAAAAAATGTGTGGTACAATTCAGAGTTAGTTATACAAACATTGATTATACATGGTCCCTGGTTGATGAGTATGGCTCTCCCTCCATTTGCAATATCTCTCCACTTCCAACCTATCCTCTCCTCCTAAAAAGATTTCTACTACTGCCAATCACTTTCTTACAGAACTATAATTGATCAAGTTCAGCTCATGAGAAGAAAATATGGATCTCTGTTCTTTGTTTCTGTGATAAATCACTGAGAATAACCTACCTCATGTCCCTCAAAAGTTCTGCAAAATTCCTATATCTATCTATTCCACTTGTCTAACTTTGTTCTTAAGGTATGGACATTTAGGTTTCTGAAGAAAAATTAGTTCCCGGACCTACTTTCCATAAAGGTGCCTCTTGAGTTTTTTAAGATTATTATAATTTGGTGTTTTATTTTTAGGTCTTTGATCCATTTAGATTTAATGTTTATGGTGATAGTTAGGGGTCCTGTTTCAATCTTGTGCTTGCGGGTCAGACTTTTCTCAGCATCATTTACTGATATGTTCTATATTCCCCAGTAGGTCTTGTAGCTTTTTTAAAA
>NW_007045967.1:0-773 GCF_000164805.1 Carlito syrichta
CCATGCTTATCAATTTGTTATTTATTTCATTCACAGTATTCTTTATTACTGTTATCTCAGATATCAGCTCCTTCCTAGTTTCTTCTTGTGTCTCCTCAATTCTTTTTAATCTCTCCATTATTGTTTTGATATCTACATTTGCATTTTGAGACCCTTCATTCTGGGGACTTTTCATTGTTTGTATTCCAAAGTCAATTTTCTCAGTGTCTGCTCTCCCAGGCGTCTGGGAGAGACCCATACTCTTCTTTTGGTTTTTCTTCATTTCTGTAGATTTTTCTCCCTTTACCCCTGTCCCTCCTCCTCTTCAATTCTGTTTTTCAGGAAAGGTGGGGTTGCTTTTATTTCTCTTCTGCAATGACCTGTTCTTCCTTATGAGGGTCTTCTGGTTTTGTTCACTTTTCCCTCTGTTTTACAGTCTGTCTATTCAGCAGTTTGCAGTCTTGGTCCCTAGATTTAAAAAGGGGGCATATAGAAGAGGAAAATAATGGAGGAAGGGGGGGTCAATAGGGAGTTAGAAAGAGAGAAGCGCGAGAGGGAAAACAGATATACATACCATCTATGAGGTGAGAACGAGACACATGGCTGGGAAGAGGTGAAGAAAGACACGTAAGAAAGAGTACTGATAGCTACATAGTACTAAAGAGTACTGAAGCAACACAGAGATAGGGCAATAATATCGAGAAACAGTGTAAGTCAGAATGTAAACAACAACGTGATCTAACCAACAGTTACATGATAAAATCATAGTCAAATGAGCGAAAGAGAGAGTGCGA
>NW_007045968.1:0-779 GCF_000164805.1 Carlito syrichta
CGTAGTTAAGCCAGATGGCTAGCAGTGTAGCCAAATATTTTGACAGCTAGTTAAGTCAGCTGACTCGCAAGCTCTCCAGCCAACTTGCTAGTCAACTAGCATGTCAGCTATCTATTCAGCTATCTAGTTAAGTCAGCTAGCTATTCAGCTTGCTAGTCAGCTAGCTAGCTGGTCAACTAGATAGTTAAGTCAGCTATCCAGCTATCTAGCCAGTTAGCTAGCTAGTTAAGTCAGTTAGCTAGACAGCTAGATAGCTTTTTTGGTATCCAGGTATGTCAGTTATATAGCCAGCTAGTTAGTCAGCTAGCTAGTTAAGTCAGCTAGCAAATCAGCTATTTACTTAGCTAACTATTCGGCTATCAACTCAGCTAGCTGGTCATCTAACCAGTGGGATTACTCACTTTCCATCAGATCAGCTAACTAGTCAGCTCCCTTACCTGCCAACCATTGAGCAAACTAGTAGGCTCACTCACCAGCCAACAGGTAAACTAACTTGTTGGATCTCCCACAGACCGACAGGTTAGCTATCTAGTCGGCTTTCTCTCCAGCTGAATAGTTAAGCTAGCTCAACTGTTGGCTCACTCACCAGCTGACTAGTTAAGGCAGTTCATCTGTCACCTCACTCGCCAGTCAACTAGTTAATTTGGTTCACCTGACGGCTCATTGGCTGGCCTACTAGTTAAGTTCTCTGACCAGTTGGCTCACTCACCAGTTGACTAAAGTCAGCTGACAAGTCAGTTCACTCACCAGTCGAATAGTTAAGTCAGCTGACCAGTCGG
>NW_007045969.1:0-952 GCF_000164805.1 Carlito syrichta
TATGTGTCTAGGAGTTGGTCTTCTCATTTGTTGTCTTGCGGGGGTTCTCTGAATCTCTTGTGTTTGAATTTTTGTATCACTGATTAGATGAGGGAAATTTTCTTGAATGATCTTGTGGAAAGTTTGTTCCAATGTGGTCTCTGTTTCTCTTTCTGCCTCAGGGAGTCCGATTATTCTTAGGTTAGGCCTCTTGAGGTAGTCACTCATGTCTTGAAGGTTTTGTTCTGTCTTTTTAGCTTATTTTCTGTGTTTTTAAGAGTTTGGGTTATTTCTATATTTTGGTCCTCAAACTCTGAGATTCTTCTGCTCGGGTAATTCTGCTTTCCATGCTTATCAATTTGTTATTTATTTCATTCACAGTATTCTTTATTACTGTTATCTCAGATATCAGCTCCTTCCTAGTTTCTTCTTGTGTTTCCTCAATTCCTTTTAATCTCTCCATTATTGTTTTGATATCTACATTTGCATTTTGAGACCCTTCATTCTGGGGACTTTCCATTGTTTGTATTCCAAAGTCAATTTTCTCAGTGTCTGCTCTCCCAGGCGTCTGGGAGAGACCCATACACTTCTTTTGGTTTTTCTTCATTCCTGTAGATTGTTCTCCCTTTACCCCTTTGCCTCCCCCTCTTCAATTCTGTTTTTGAGGGAAGGTGGGGTTGCTTTTATTTCTCTTCTGCAATGACCTGTTCTTCCTTATGAGGGTCTTCTGGTTTTGTTCACTTTTCCCTCTGCTTTACAGTCTGTCTATTCAGCAGTTTGCAGTGTTGGTCCCTAGATTTAAAAGGGGGGCATATAGAAGAGGAAAATAATGGAGGAAGGGGGGGTCAATAGGGAGTTAGAAAGAGAGAAGCACGAGAGGGAAAACAGATATACATACCATCTATCAGTTAAGAACGAGACACAGGGCTGGGAAGAGGTGAAGAAAGACACGTAAGAAAGAGTACTGATAGCT
>NW_007045970.1:0-376 GCF_000164805.1 Carlito syrichta
ACTGCTTGAGCCCAGGAGTTCAAGAGCAGCCTGGGCAACATAGCAAGACCTTCTCTCTACAACAAAATAAAAAAAGTTAGCCGGTGTGGGGTGAAAGTACCTGTGGTCTCAGCTACTCTGGAGGGTTAAGGTGAAAAACTCGCCTGAGTCTGGGAGGTCAAGGCGGCGGTGAGCTGTGAGTGTGCCACTTTCTTCTCCAGCCTGGGCCACAGAGTGAGACCCCAATTTTTAAAAAATAGGGTTGTGATGTGCCCTTCCCCCAGCCCAGGCCCCTAAAATCCCCTCCTGCAGGAGGGAGAGAGAGGAAAGGGGCCTCCCCACACTAAGAATGCACAGTCCCTTGGGCCCATGCAGGGCCAGGCTGGCCAGGGCAGGA
>NW_007045971.1:0-757 GCF_000164805.1 Carlito syrichta
CACACAATTCTATCAGACTCAGGATTTATTTCATCATTATGGGAATGTGTTAGAAATTAATAATAAAAGTTTGTTTCTGTAATGCTTTTTAAAATATCATGCTATCTAAAGCTGCTAAAAAAAAAAACCCACCAACTACTTGGTCTCAATATATAAACACGTAATGCCTATGCTAAACACTGCATTCTAGAACATAAAATATTCATTAACGGGGGGAATATTAAAATGGATTTTTTTGCACATTAAATTTTTTTGAGAAGCTATGATTACATAAAGCTGAAAAATATAAGCATCATACAAATTAATTCCTATAATTTCTGAAACCATGAAATCTTTGCTCAAGCTATACAATAAAAAGAACAATCACTTACCTAAACTTTGGAGTATTTGCATGACTCCCCAAAAGAAGCCCTTCAAGCTGCAGTATATGTCAAAGGAAAGAACCGGAAGAAGAAACTCCCTCATCCCAAAATGAGAACAGATGGGAATGTAAAATTAGATCGGAAGAGACAATGAAGCTTTAGATAGCTGACCGAGACGTTGTCCCCAGAGCAGGGCCAAACACACCAGACTCAGCTTGCTCTACCTCTCGTTAACTTCCATTAACTCCAGTAAAAATGCAGAACACTTAGATTAGATGCACTGTTTTTTCAAAAAACAATTATAAGCATTTATTTATATACATATATAGAAACTTTATGTTTCTATATATGTATAATAAATAAATGCTTAAGGGTTCGAGACCCATCTGGGCAGG
>NW_007045972.1:0-835 GCF_000164805.1 Carlito syrichta
CCTCTTTTCCTATTTGAATACGTCTGATTGCCTCCTCTTCTCTGATTGCTTTAGCCAGGACTTCCAATACTATGTTGAACAGGAGGGGAGAGAGTGTGCATCCTTGTCTAGTTCCAGTTTTCAGGGGAATTGGTTCCAATTTTTGTCCATTTAGGAGTATGCTGGCTGTGGGTTTCTCGTAGATGGCTTTTACTATTTTGAGGTATGTTCCCCGTATGCCTAGATGTTCAAGGGTTTTTATCAAGAAGGGGTGCTGGATTTTATCAAAAGCTTTTTCTGCATCTAGTGATATGATCATGTGGTTTTTGTTTTGACATCTGTTGATGTATTTAATTACATTTATGGTTTTACGAGTATTGAACCAGCCTTGCATGCCAGGAATGAAGCCTACTTGGTCATGATGGATGATTTTTGAGAAGTATTGCTGAATCCGGTTTGCTAGGATCTTGTTGAGAATTTTAGCATCTATGTTCATCAAAGATATTGGCCTGTAGTTCTCTTTCTTTGTTGGATCTTTACCTGGCTTGGGTATCAATGTGATGTTGGCTTCATAAAATGATTTGGGGAGAGTTCCATCTTTTTCAATCGCCTGGAATACCTTCAGTAGGATTGGTATCAGCTCCTCCTTAAATGTCTTGTAGAATTCTGCTGGAAAGCCATCTGGACCAGGGCTTTTTTTTGTAGGAAGTTTTCTTATTACGTGGTCGATTTCCTTGATTGTTATTGGTCTATTTAGGGTCTCAATTTCTTCTGTTCCACCTAGGTAGTTGTGTGATGTCAGAAAGTCTTCCATTTCCTTCTGGTTTTCAAGTTTGTTTCCATACAAGTGTACGTA
>NW_007045973.1:0-821 GCF_000164805.1 Carlito syrichta
GTTCCTTGGCATTGATAACAGAATATCGTTTTGAAGTTGTGCTGTGATTGTTTATGTGATTGTACTCCAAATATAGCAGAGGCTCAGTAAATATTGATATTTGCTTTTCTTTTTGTTAAGGTAATCATTTTTTTAGGCTCATTGGAGTCTTTAGAGTGCTTTTTTTGGTGCAATTATATGGAAATAACTGAGAAGTAATGTCCATACTATTTTACTTGCAAAAAGTAAAACATTTTGCAAAGGCTATGTCCACGTGAATCTAGCTAGAGGCATACTTGGTCTTGCACCAGTGCTACATTTTGAAATGTTTGCTAAAGCATAGAAGCAAAATATGCTGCTACAAGAAAGAGACTGTTTGAACAAAGATGGACAAAAAAGAAACCCACCGGCATGACTCAAGTTTTCCAGGCATCGTTCAGTCTCTAGAGGAAGCTAGAGGAACTCTCGGGCTTTTAGGCCCCCAAATCTTGACTGTCTCTTCATAGGACTTATCCTGAAGCTGCCTGAGAATGGTACTTGTGCCATACGTATTCTTTACTGAACACTAGCTGATGGCGAGCCCCATGATCCAATCTGAGGTCATTTTCTTTATGCGAAAGATGGATATGTGAGGACCAAGAAGAAAAATGAACTGGGAAACAATTCATTTGGCGCAGAATGGAGAGTGGATTTTTTCTTAGTTGGAAGAGTTTTCTAATAATGCCAGCACAGTTGTTACTTGTTTTAGTTTTGTATCAATCAATAATTACCTTTCAGAGAAGAGATAGTAAAAAAGCAGTTGTTTACTGAATGTGTGTCCTTTGTTAGTAATCAATTCCTTA
>NW_007045973.1:3865-4707 GCF_000164805.1 Carlito syrichta
CTGCCGGTCTTTCGGGAACAGAACGGTTGGAAGTTTGCTGTTGTTCTGAGTTTCCTCTTTAAGATCGGGGGTAAATTATTTCTTGGGAAGCTACTTCTCACTGTAAGCTCTTTCGATATCTGTGCTGATAATCTAATCTGAATATATTGGGCTTTATTGAGACCTTCCCTTTGAAATGGATTTGCTATCTATTTATTATTAAACTACTATTTGTTTATGTAGAATTTAAAGTGCCTTATCCTTTATGTAGACCTTGACGTTTTAAACGTGAAGTAGAATTGTTTTATCAATTGTGAAAATATTTGTTCTCTGAAAGCTGATTTTAAACAGTAAGGTAGGATGACTCTTGAAATAAATAAAACTCATAGCAGAACTTATATAATGGATAAATCTAAGATAAGAACAGTGAGCTGTGTTTTTTATAAAATATACCCCAAAGCTAATACTTTGTAAATACTACCATTTTTCTTTATGACTATAATGTAACTACATTCCGGATGAAATAAATTTATTTTTTGACTAATGGGATTATAGAACAAAAATAACGTTCTGTAAGATTCAGTTCTATAAAAATAAAGTAAAATATGATATGAAATCCAACTTCACTAAATGTCACTGATCACTAGCAAATGTATTTGCAATTGTGGGCTCTTTTTTATCAACCAGAGACCCCCTTTTTTCTAAGCATTTTTTTTTCTGTTTTGAGTTCACATATGGGCTTAGATTGGTAGTGGAGAAATTCTTAAATAGGGTATGGAATTGGAATGCCATATAGGATAATGTCTGTAGAATTTACCCAGCAGGTTATCCAGTTAAACCACTCAGGTCTCTTTCTTATTTTT
>NW_007045974.1:0-718 GCF_000164805.1 Carlito syrichta
TGATGATCATTAATGACTCCTAATTGTGGGGCCCGCCCCGCAAGGGTCGTGGGATGTCCTGAAGGAGAGACGGATAGGTGACGGATGAAGATCATATACACAGACACCTGCATCCTGAACAGATGACAATTTAATGTTAGTTAACACAGAGCTTTTATACCATTTGTGAAGGGGCAAGACAAAGAAAATTCTTTCACATACATATCTTTAAAAGTTACCAGCTAGTGGTCTTAGTAGCAAACAAACCAAGATTCCCATAGGCTTTAATAGCAAACAAACCAAGATTCCCATAGGCTTTAGTAGCAAACAAACCAAGATTCCCATAGGCTTTAGTAGCAAACAAACCAAGATTCCCATAGGTCTTAGAAGCAAACAAACCAAGATTCTCATAGGCATTTAGACAATGTCTTATTCATAAAACCAACAATGATACTTTCAGTCCAATGTCCCAAATTACAGTTCTTGAAATGTTTCAAGAAAGTTTCTTTAAGTGTATATTTCTTTATGTGTCAGGAATTTTCTCATCTTAGGCTCTTATGTTCTTCAGAGTCCTGTGATCGCCTCCCTTGTCCAGATGTCCTTGTTACTTTTCTCTTATCTTGCAGAGCTTGTTTCTAAAGAGAACTCAAAAGAAGCTTTTAGTAATGTTTCCCAGGCCCCTCAAGGTTACTTTCTGTTTTAGCTGATCTGTCATAAAAGTGTCTGATTATTATATTAT
>NW_007045975.1:0-648 GCF_000164805.1 Carlito syrichta
CTTTGTGTTTTCAGGATAACAGGAGAGGTAAGGAGAGCAAGGGAGCAGGAGCAGGAGCAGGAGCAGTAGAGAGCCAGGATATATTCATTCTATTTTTAAAACACTCGCCCACAGTTTGAAGTAAAGGAACACTCTGATTCTGTACTCCAACCTCTATCACCTTCTGCTGAACACAAGAACCATGTACTCCAACCTCTATCACCTTCTGCTGAACACAAGAACCAGAACCTGCACACATACACGGCACCGCTTCTGGATTTGGGGACTGCCGGGCGCCAATACTCCAAGGACAGGCGAGCTCACCAGCCACTCCTCCGGAGACCCTGGTGGCCCTGCCTGGCGGGAGCCACGTGCGGGGAGTGGAGCGTTACAGCCCGCCTGTCCCCGCCATCCGCCTGTCCCCACCCCGGCAGGGCCCGCTCCCTGCCCGCTCTGGGCACCCAGAGGTGAGCGCCTCTCCCCCTATGGGAGCCAGAGACATTGGGCGAAGGACTTTCCGGCAGGAGCGGCGCGCTGAGCACTACCGTCCCCTCACGTGACACCTGCCTGCATGCACACGTGACCGCGCCCGGCCACCCTGGAGGTACCGGTCACACCCAGCGGGCGATGGTCTCTTCCCGGTCTGACGGCGGCGGGCTAGCGCCTCAG
>NW_007045976.1:0-380 GCF_000164805.1 Carlito syrichta
GGATCATGACTCCTCCTTTCTTTTGTGTTCCATTTGCCTGAAAAATGTTTCCCAACCTCTTACTTTGAGTCTCTGTATGTCCTTTCTAGTGAGATGGGTCTCTTGAAGGCAGTATATTGTTGCCTGGTGATATTTTATCCATTTTGTCATTCCATGTCTTTTCAGTGGTGCGTTTAGTCCATTCACATTCAGACTAATTATTGAAATGTGAGAGTCCGTCCCTATCATGGAGTTCTTATTGAGTTGTTGTTCTTCCACTTGGTTTTTTCTTTTTTCTTTTTTTGTCTTTCTTTTGGTTTTGGGGTTAGTTCGTGTATATTTTATTCTTTTCCCTGTACTCTTGTGAAGAATGTTGTTCTTTTTTCCTTTTCTTCTGTGTT
>NW_007045977.1:0-712 GCF_000164805.1 Carlito syrichta
TACCTTGGCATCTTCCTAACCAGGGATGTGAAAGACCTTTACAATGCAAACTACAAAACACTGCTTAAAGAAATCAAAGATGACACAAACAAGTGGGAAAATATCCCATGCTCATGGATTGGAAGAATCAACATTGTGAAGATGCCCATCTTACCTAAGGCAATCTACAAATTCAATGCAATACCCATCAAATTACCAGCAACATTCTTCTCAGACCTAGAAAAAACAACACAGGAATTCATATGGAAACACAAATGTCCAAGAATAGCCAGAACAATCCTCAGCAAAAAAAACAAAGCAGGTGGTATCACATTACCAGACTTCAAACTTTACTATAAAGCTACAATCATCAAAACAGCTTGGTATTTGTATAGGAACAGGCATATAGATCAATGGAATAGAATTGAGATTCCAGAGGCAAAACCTCAATTTCTCAACCAATTCATCTTCGACAAAGCCTCCACCATCTACCACTGGGGAGAGGAGAACCTATTCAGTAAATGTGCTGGGAAAACTGGCTGACTACATGCAGAAGATTGAAACAGGACCCCTATCTATCCCCATGCACAAAGGTTAACTCCAAATGGATCAGAGACCTAAATGTCGAACCTCAAACCATAAGTACCTTAGAAAATGAAGGACATACCCTCATGGAACTCAGAACTGGCGTCCAATTCCTGAACAAAACCTGAAACCCACAGGTCATAAGAAA
>NW_007045978.1:0-596 GCF_000164805.1 Carlito syrichta
TCCATAAGACACACACACATGCATACATACCCCCGCACACACATACACTCTTCAGAGCTGGTTTTCACATAACGTTAAACTCAAATGTATACAAAAGCCCAAGAAAGACCCAATGTCCAGGTAGAGAGACAGTGGACCCCTCTCAGTTATAGTCTCCCTTTCCTCTAGTGTAGCCATCTCAGTTACTCAGGCCCAGGTCACATGGTCCCCCTGGCCCCATGCAAGAGTCCTCATCATAGGAGGACCAGCCCATAGGGGTGTGTCTGGGGAGCCTGCTGGGGTGATGGGCAGGAAGTGACTCCCCACTTGTACTACACACCACCTCATACTCGATCCCTTCTTGGGACCCCCATGATCTGGGAAATGCTGATTGGAATAATGAGGAGCAGAGAGGACTTGGTACCCCTGTTGGTGATGACAGAAGGCTGCACCCAAGGTGAGGAGATGGGGTCTGTGCCCCAGGCAGATGGAGAAGACAAGGACCTAGCGAGGGGCTGTGGGACCTAAATTGCAGCCCCTACTCAGAGGCCTGCTTTCTCTGTTGACAGGGCTCTAGTGTCCAACAGCCCTCCTGAGGAAGCAAAGCATCCCTTTCC
>NW_007045979.1:0-502 GCF_000164805.1 Carlito syrichta
TTGATGCCTCTCTCCGGGTCCGTCCACTCGAAGGCCAAAATGTCCTGACTCCGTGGGGCCAAAAGTAGGCTGAAAAAGGCATCTTTTAAATCCAACACTGTGTACCATGTTCTGGTTGGGGGCAGAGCAGTAAGTAATGTGTAGGGATTCGGGACTGTAGGGTGTATGTCCATCACCCGCTGACCTCACGCAGATCCTGAACTGGCCTATAATCGTTGGAGTTAGACTTTTTTATTGGTAAAAGGGGGGTATTCCAAGCTGACTGACAGGGCCGCAGTATTCCTGCATCTAGTAACCGCCGGATGTGAGGAGTTATGCCCTCTCGTGCGGCTAGGGGCATTGGGTACTGACGGACCCTGACCGGATCGGCTCCTGCTTTGAGCTCAATGAACACTGCCGGCCGGTGTCTGGCTAGTCCCACTCCCCCCGTCTCTGCCCACGCCTGAGGAAAGTCCTGCAACCATTGGTTTATGTCTTCTACTGGTGGCGGTGGGTCCTGCTG
>NW_007045980.1:0-487 GCF_000164805.1 Carlito syrichta
CCTCCGAGCGTTTAAGGGAGGTGATGATACAAATTTTTCTGGTCAGCCTGGGCTTCAAGGGTGTCAGCTCAATGGGTTGGCCAGCCGAGCCGCAAAGAATGTCTAGCCCCAGGAGTGTTGGCTCTAAAGGGCTGGCAAGCCAAGCCCTGAGAGTGTTGCAGTCCTGAGCTTTGAGTTTGACACCATCAAGGAAAGTGTAATAGTCTGTTTCCTACTTGAAGCTTCCTTGCCATCGTGTCCTTAATCTGTGGCACCCTCTAGTGGCCACTATGGGCAATTCTGTTTGTTACCTTTTTCCCAGCTGTTCCTTTCCTTTCCCTTTTCTATTGTTCTGCACTTGAAGTCAAGTCAGCCCACCCTCCTTTCCCTGTATTTTTCATAATCTCACCTTATATAGTCTTTCTCTTTCCCATTTCCCTTCTAGTGTTCAGCTGCATTTTATTTTCTCTTTTTATTACCCTTCTTCTTTGGTCATTCCCATTTTTTT
>NW_007045981.1:0-677 GCF_000164805.1 Carlito syrichta
CGTACCATCCGTCATTTTCTCATAGTATTGCATTGGATGTTCAAGGTCCATTATATGAGTGAGAACATGTGATATTCGGATTTTTGTTTTTGTGAGAGGTCACTCAGTATTATAGACTCTAGTTCCATCCAGGTTGCAGCGAAATTCATGATTTTGTTCTTTTTTATGGCTGCGTAGTATTCCATCGTGTATATGTACCACATTTTTTTAATCCAGTCCTCTTTTGATGGGCAGCATGGTTGTTTCCAGGTTCTT
The DNA here is from genome assembly GCF_000164805.1 of Carlito syrichta. NCBI lineage: Eukaryota > Metazoa > Chordata > Mammalia > Primates > Tarsiidae > Carlito > Carlito syrichta. Next base: position 256 of record NW_007045981.1, read on the forward strand.
GCTATTGTGAACAATGCTGCGATAAACATACGTGTGCAGGTATCTTTTTTATAGAGTGATTTGTGTTCTTCAGGGTATATTCCCAGTAGGGGGATTGCAGGGTCATATGGAAGGTCAATTTTTAGAGCTTTTAGGAATCACCACACTGCTTTCCACAGAGGTTGCACTAGTTTACACTCCCACCAACAGTGTAGAAGTGTTCCCTTTTCACCACACCCTCTCCAGCAGCTGTTATTTTTTGAGTTGTTGATAATTGCCATTCTGACTGGAGTTAGGTGGTATCTCAGTGTGGTTTTGATTTGCATCTCCCTGATGATTAGTGAGGTTGAGCATTTCTTTCATGTGTTTGTTGGCTGCTCGAATGTCTTCTTTTGTGAAGTGTCTGTTCATGTCTTTTGCCCATTTTATAATGGGGTTGTTTG
>NW_007045982.1:0-799 GCF_000164805.1 Carlito syrichta
ATCCTAGTGGATATTAAACGTCCAACTCAAGAGACTTAACTTAAAAATACAAATACAAGCCGGGCTCGGTGGCTCAGCCAGTAATCCTGCGCCTTTGGGAGGCTGAGGTGAGTGGATTGCCTGAGCCCGCGGGTTCGAGACCCGCCTGGGCAGCGAGACCTCATCTCTACAATAAATCAAAAAATCAGCCGGGCGTGGTAGTGCATGCCTGTAATTCCGGCTACTCGGAAGGCTGAGGCAGAAGGATTGCCGGAGCCCAGCAGGTCGAGGCTGCGGTGGCCGGGAGCGGCCACTGCACTCCAGTCTGGGCGACAGAGTGAGACTCCAACTCAAAAAAAAAAAAACTACAAATACCAAACTCCCAATTACAGAAGACTTTTGAGGCTTTTTTTTTTTTTTTTTTTTTAATTAAAATTTTTTTTTTAGTTGGAGTTTCATTCTTGTCACCCAGGCAGGAGTGCAGTGGCACACTCATGGCCACTGGAGGTTTTTAACAACTGAGACATTGAGGAAAAAGAGAAAGACTCCAGGATGAGCACCAGCAAGACAAAAAGCAGACAAATGTGTTGGCAGTTGCCAGTAGCAACAAAACTTCAGCCACCCAACAGATGCGGTAAGAATAGACCTACTAAGAGGAATGGTATCTGCTGATATGGATGTGGTCCATCTGGCCACTTGAAGTGCAACTGTCCTTGATGGTCTAATGCCCTAGGACCTTGTCCAACACTGGAAGAGCTGGTGCAGCCTCTTCTGGAGGGGAGGGGGACCACCTAGCTCAAAAATGATGGCCACTGACTGA
>NW_007045983.1:0-609 GCF_000164805.1 Carlito syrichta
TTGGCTCTGTCCCCAGGGACTCCATTTTCAGGGTTGTGACCATTTCTTGGTGCTGGGTTTGTCTGGGCTTGTCCTGAGAATGGGCCAATGAAATCCTTTGGAGAGAGCTTCTGGGTGGGGGACAGGGAAGAGGGCTCGTGACGGTTTCCTGGGGTCACAGCTCCAGGGGCCAGACTGAGGACTGTTTTGCAGTTTGAGTTCATGCCGAGTCACACCCTTGCCCAGGGAGGGCTGTGGCTCATACCCAGGGACAGCTGGGGCGAAAGCTGAGAGGAGACACAGGCAGGCCAAGACCATACACAGGCAGCGCCCTTGGGGTCACTGTGCGCTGTTCACAAGTGCAGCCTGGAAATGTCCATCACAGACCACACCTCAGCCTGGACTCCAACAACACGACTGTCACCTCCACTTCTGTCTAACAGGGCACCTCAAACATTGCAGCCTCGCCAAAGACTCCCCAAAGCCGTACCTCCTGCCCTGGCTGCCATCGCATCAAGGCCAGTCACCCAGGCCAAGGGCCCCGGGGGGCTATGGTGCAGCTGTAATGGCCAGAGACACTAGAAAGGGACCTCGGGGTTGAATCCTGTTTCTGCCCCTCACTGGCTGTTT
>NW_007045984.1:0-756 GCF_000164805.1 Carlito syrichta
TACTGTGTCCTAGGCACTAGTCTTTGTGTGGAAGGATGGCACCCCTTTGGTGGAGCTGTGAGGTAAAGTTCTAGATGGATCTCAGTCTGACCACTCTACAACACAAAGTTTGATTTCACACAAAAACTTGAATGACTCTAATGGTTAATCAGATGGATCACAAGATTTTGTCTCATTGTTTCTTCATTTGAAACACACTTTTTTCCAGATCACCAAAATAAAAGCCCAAATCCAGGACATAGAAGACAAAAAGATAATACAAAAAATCAATGAAACAAAAAGCTGGTTCTTCGAAAGGGTAAACAAGATTGATGGTCCCCTAGCTAGACTGACCAAGAAAAAACGAGAAAAAAACCAAATAAGCATAATCAGAAACACAAAAGATGAAGTCACATCTGACCCTGAAGAAATACAAAAGATCATTAGAGACTACTACGTACACTTGTATGGAAACAAACTTGAAAACCATAAGGAAATAGAGGACTTTCTGACATCACACAACCTACCTAGGTTGGAACAAGAAGAAATTGAGACCCTAAATAAACCAATAACAATCAAGGAAATCGACCACGTAATAAGAAAAACTTCCTACAAAAAAAAAGCCCTGGTCCAGATGGCTTTCCAGCAGATTTCTACAGACATTTATGACGAGCTGATACCAATCCTACTGAAAGTATTCCAGCGATTGAAAAGATGGAACTCTCCCCAAATCATTTTACGAAGCCAACATCACATTGATACCCCAAGCCAGGTAAA
>NW_007045985.1:0-562 GCF_000164805.1 Carlito syrichta
TGACTATTCACGGTCATTTATGTTTCCATATGAATTTCTTTGTGTGATCATTTCCAGATCTGAAAAAAATGAAATTGTCAATTTAATGGGTATTACATTGAATCTGTAAATTGCCTTTGATTCAATGGACCTCTTAACAAAGCTGATTCTTCCTATCCATAAGCATGGAATATTTTTCCATTTGGTTGTGTCTTCTTGGATTTCTTTGACAACTAGAAACTGACCTTCCATATGACTCAGCAATCCCCCTACTGAGAATATACCCGGAAGAACTCAAATCATTCTACAAAAAAATACCTTCACACGCATATTTAGTGCAGCAGTATTCACAATAGCAAAAACATGGAACCAGCCATACTGCCCATTGAAACTGTACTGAATTTTTAAAATGTGGTACATATACATAATGGAATATTATGCAGCCGTAAAGAAGGACAAACAGCAACTTGGATGGATTTAGAGTCTATAATACTCAGTGATCTAGCACAGAAACAAAGAACAGGGTATCAAATGTTCTCATTCATAAGCAGACCCTGAACATTTACCATAATACTATAAATAA
>NW_007045986.1:0-655 GCF_000164805.1 Carlito syrichta
CAGTTATACCTATAATATTGGCGTGTGATTAGTGACCAGTGTGCATACATGGCAGTAAAACTTATAAGTAAATCTCAATACACCTGATGGAAAGTGCATAGCAGAATTATTTCTCTCTGTCTTTCTAAGTTTTACTTCTTTCTAGATATTTTTTAACTTCTATTTCTTGGTAGACTGGGTAGTCAGCTCTTGTTCCCGAAAGCTGTTTCCCCTAGGGCTAAGATTAGAAACTAAATTACCATGATAGTTTTGTCACCCTGCCCCTAGCCAGGTAGAACGTTTTCTTTTGTTTCGTTAATTACCGAAACTCTGTCTGCTTCAGCCCATGGCTGCCATCTTGGCAGCCCTGCATTTCCTTGTTCAAGAGTGTGACAGCTACTATTTGATTTTTAGAGTAGACTTGTTAGGATAAAATATATACATATACACTCATAGCTGCGTAAATCTATGCTTGCTGTTTTGTTTCCTTTTGCTACATTATTCAAGTGTAATAGTTACTATACGATTTATGAAAGAATTATTGATGAGGTATTAGCTTAATAGGATATAGCATAGTATTTAAAGTCTGATAACTAGATCATATAAAAATTTAAGTTTAGACATATAAAACCATATGAATTATAGTAAATTTTTGTAGTTAAGAATAAGTTTTAAC
>NW_007045987.1:0-506 GCF_000164805.1 Carlito syrichta
CAAATGGTATATAAGTTGGAAAAAGTTTGAATAAAATTGGCTTCAGTCTTGGCCAGACTGTTCCCAGAAGAGCTGCCTCCGTGTGGTTTCTTCTCTCCGTTCTGATTCACCGGTGCGGTCCTAACCCCCCCTTGGTTAGTGCAGGTCACCGACAGGTATCCTTTTGTGTTGTTACATGACAACCCTCCCTCCTCCCTCTACTGGCAGTGTCCCGTGACTGCCGATCCCTCCCTTGTGATTAATGTTTGGGTCCCACTTAGGAGTGACAACATGTGGTATTTGGCTCTTTGTTTTGGTGACTGATCGCTCAGTATGATTGCCTCCAACTTTGTCCAATTTACTCTGAAGTTCATGCTTTTGTCCTTCTTTATGGCTGTGTGATATTCCCTTGTGTATATGTGCAACATTTCCTTTATCCAGGCCACTTTTGATGTAGGGTTGGTTCCACGTTTTTGCTATTGTGCATAGTGTGGCAATAAGTATGCATGTGCAAGTGTCTTTTTTTT
>NW_007045988.1:0-929 GCF_000164805.1 Carlito syrichta
CGTTCACTCCAGACTGGAGCTCAGGGGTCCTAACAGTCACCTTGACTTCCTCCTGGCACCCAATGAGGTACTGTTGCCTATTGGTTGAAAGTGTGGTCTCTGTGTCCAGTTCCACAATGCCACCCCATGTCTACCATGGTATCTCTGCAAAGTACTAGCCCTCTCCATGTTTCAGCTGTCTCACCTGTGCGATGGGCTTAGTAAAGAGTCGTGCCTTGTTCAGTCATAGTGAGGAGCAAGTGAGCAAATGCCTCACACAACTCAGAACAATACCTGGTCCATGGCAAGTGCTCAAGAAAGTCACAAGCTTTTATTATTATAAATACCCCATGGGTACCTGCATGTTCTGAAGTCTGAGGGGTGTCTCTGTAAATGTATTGGTATCAACTAAAAAAAAGACTTTCATAGGAGAGACAACAGTTGGACCTATTCAAATTAGATATATAGTGAGCACAGGGATTCTTTTGGAAATGTGGGTGACAGGAAGAAGTTCAAATTCAGCAGGTGCAAAAAATGTATACTGATAACAAAAGATAAATACAAATCACATTTGACTTCTGCAATTACTAGAGATGCTCAGCGTAGTTACCACAGTGTCCAGACACTTCTGAAAAGTACTTTGAAAAGTAATACATAGATAAAATCTCTGAAAATGTGTATACAGGGCAATAACCTTGTGTCCCCTCCGGCTATGGGAGATTTTCTGTCCTCTCAATAAATCCTGTTTTTTTAAAGAAAGAAAATGTGTATACATTTTTCTTAACACCTTTGGTAGATTAAGATGAAACATCTCAGCAAAATGAAAAGGCACAGACTCTCCATACCTGCAGGCCTCAGCACAGCATCGCTCACTGCCTGTGAGTTCTTGTGGATGGGCTGGGGATGCTCAAGGCTTGTAATTCATTCTGCAGGATTTCTACCCCAAGTAC
>NW_007045989.1:0-741 GCF_000164805.1 Carlito syrichta
CACCGCAGCCTCGACCTGCTGGGCTCTAGTGATCCTTCAGCCTCAGCCTTCCAAGTAACCAGAACTACAAGTGCATGCTACCATGCCTGCTCATTTTTGATTTATTGTAGAGATTAGGTCTCTCCAAGTTGCACGGGCTCAGGCAATTCACTCGCTTCAGCCTCCCAAAGTGCTAGGATTATAGACTGAGCCACCGAGCCTAGCCAAGAGGGTCATTTTTAAGGCCAGGAGCTTAAGACTTGCCTGGGTGACATAAAAGACCCCCATCTCAAAAAAAAAAACAACAAAAAACTAGTAGGGCATGGTGGCATATGTCTGTAATCCCAGCTACAGAGAACGATGAGGGAGGAGGATCACTTCACTCCAGGCTCAGTGACAGAGCAAGACCCTGTCTTTCAAACAAACAAACAAACAAACAAACAAACAAAAAACATCATTTGCAGATGAGGGTGTACTGTAGGCATAGGGTTGACATGGCCCTTGTTCATCGAGCCATGTGGCAGTGTTTATCATAGTCAGCCATTTCCTGCTTCTTGAAGCAGTCTTATCAAGAGTTCTTCATGACTCAGACACGTTCGGCTTTTCCTCCTGCCTTCCCAGCACTTGACATACATTCATGGAATGAATGGGAAGAGGGATGAGGACTGGCGGATGGAAGAGCCTGCAGGGGAGGCTGAGGATAGTGGCTTCGGCTCAAAATGAAGTCGGGGGAACTGATCTTGGAGCGACAGATTTGGCTGG
>NW_007045990.1:0-708 GCF_000164805.1 Carlito syrichta
CAGGTAATACTGGTCTATTTACTTACTCTCCCTGTGTCTTCTTATCTGTAAAATGAAGAAGATAATTCCTACCACATTAGGGTGTTTACTAAATGAAATAGTCCAAATAAAAGAGTACTTGTTAGTGCTCACTTGTGAACATTCATATGCTGGAGGATGTTAACACAATGGTTAAGAGTTACTGTTAAGAGTTACTGTTAAGAGTTACTGTTAAGAGTTACTGTTAAGAGTTACTGAGTCTATCTGGATTCAAATCTCAGCTCTATCAATTAGCAGCTCTGTAAACTTGGGGAAAGGTACTTAATCTTTCTGTGCCTCAAATTCCTCATGAGCAAATTATACATAATAGCTCCATTCTACTTCACAGGATTATTGTAAGAATTCAATGAGTTAATAAATAATAAATAATTTAATAAATAAAAGTGCCTGATACAGTATAGCTAGTGTAATCAATGTTAGCCCTAATTTTTTGTGTGGATTATTGGCTTTCTGGCTAAATAGAAAACTGCAATTTATCAGATTATACAGGTATTTGTTATAATTGTGGTCCCTTTGCTTCTATGCTTCTCACTCTGAAATGAACACAAGACTCAATCGAGTCTCTAGGACAGATAAATCACCAGTGCCATCTAGAGGCAAATTGCTAATATGTTCACCAAATGAGGAATATTGCCATAAGGACTAAAAGTGTAGATATAAATTTGATTT
>NW_007045991.1:0-751 GCF_000164805.1 Carlito syrichta
CAGCCTCGACCTGCTGGACTCCGGCGATCCTTCCGCCTCAGCCTTCCAAGTAGCCGGAATTACAGGCATGCGCTGCCAAGCCTGGCTGATTTTTTTGATTTATTGTATTGTAGAGATGAAGTCTCACTGCCCAGGCGGGTCTCGAACCCGCAGGCTCAGGCAATCCACTCACCTCAGCCTCCCAAAGGCGCGGGATTATAGGCTGAGACACCGAGTCCGGCTTACTCGATTTCTTAAGTACTACAGTTCCCTAAATTATCTGCTATAATAAACCATCCAGATAATTACTAAAATGCAGATTTCTAAGCCATTGCCGAGACATGCTAATTCAATGCCTGGTACAGATCTCAGAATGCACCAAGACATACTAACTCTAAGGGGAAAAAATGAATGTATCCAATAAAGGACACAGTTTAAAGAAATAAAATTGAAGCCAAGGGAAAAAAAATACAATAATATTAAATATTATAGAGACTAAGAAAAACAAGCACAAATTCTTAGTGTATACTTAAGCTTAAGCTTATTATAAACTGCCTAGAGTAACTGGAGAATTAAAAAAAGCATAAACAAGTAAAAATTTATAAATACATTTTAAAATCTCTATAATTAGAACTCCTGGAATGTCTTTCAAACGATGGTTGATCTATCTAGCACCAGAGACAAGAGACTTGATCAATGATAAATTTTATTTATCTATTTATTTATTTATTTAATTTATTAGAGTCAGAGTTTCACTCTGTTGCTCAGCCTG
>NW_007045992.1:0-807 GCF_000164805.1 Carlito syrichta
AATTTCCCAACTTCTGATCTCCTCCACTGATTTCAGCAAAACCCAGACACACACACCCACACACACACACACACACACACACACACACACACACACACACACACACACACATTCCTTCGACTGAATTGAAGATGCTGAAAATGATTCCTGGTTCACCTCAGACTGGATGGATTTAGCAGAATGATTTAATTCTTCCCATGCTGCTGGCTGTAGAAAGATCTTGAGTCACTTTACTGAGCGTATGTTCTTGCTAAGCTTCCTTGTAATAACTTATCTTCATGAGCTTGCTCAGCTGGGTGGGTCAGGAGGGAGCCATGTGGCACCATCTGTTTGCATATCGTACCACTGATTTGGAGGCCAGATTATAAAGCCCAGAATATTCTAAAGGACTTGTTTGTATGTATTCCCGAAGAACCTGGTGCAACTACTGTTTTAACCCAGACTGTGAATTGGCTGCTGTGGAGAGAAAGGGGTGCATGGATGCATTTGTTTTGACCTTGATTCAAGTTTCATGTGCAAAACGCAATTATTCCCACCTCCTCATCTTTGAACTACTGGTCACCAGCACAATGTGCAGTATCAAGCAGTGTCCAGCAGATCTTCTCTGAGTGATGGATGGATCGCATATCTTGGCTGAGTGTGTCCTAGTTAAGTTGGCTACCGCAATTTTATCCTCACTGCACAACTCACAGATGTACAATATTTCCCCCACAAAAATAGCCCAAGTCCAGGAACGGAATAATTAGATTAGTTGTTCTGTGTTGGTCAGCCAGACCGTGATACCAAATAACCTAATTGGGGCATTTA
>NW_007045993.1:0-736 GCF_000164805.1 Carlito syrichta
ATACTTCTCCCCACAAAAAAAGGAATAAATATTCTTACAAATTTAAGACAGCATATGGATAGAATTTACAGCCTATATATAATACATGCCTATTTTTTATTTTATATAAAAAGTTAACAATAGTGCTTAAAAAGTATTATAACTGAGGCACTGTTAAAATTATACAAATTATAAAAGCAATTCAATTGGTTTTCAAAAATTACATGAGTGAGACAGTAGAGCCAGAGGACATATGAAGAACTTGGGGGTAATTTAATACAAAATTCTTGAAGGCCTTGCATGAATTCTCTGACAACAAAAAGAGAATAGGATCAACAACAATTAAAAATGTTGACTGTGACGGAGGGCAAGATGGCGACCGGGCAACCCGGTGTCTGAAGCCCTCTACAAGGGAGATCTGCAGTGGGTCTCTGACTCTCGCCCCGGGAGGCTGGGGACCCCAGCATTGCAGCCTGCTCTTCAGACAGAGCTCGGCCATCACTATCGCTGGAACATCGCAAGGACTGGACAGTTTTACTGCATTGCACTGTCCCGTGGCTGCCGCAGCCCCTCCCCCCACCAGCGCTCCCGTCGCCGCCGCCGCCGCTGCGGCCTCTGGCACGGGTAGGTCATCACAACCCGGCCGGAGGAGATCCACACCAAACCGCTTCAGGGAAGATCTGCTGGGATCGCTGCCACCGCTCCTGCGTCTGAGACTGTCCTGTCCGCCTGGCGTGGGGATCCCGGCTGCCTGCTC
>NW_007045994.1:0-781 GCF_000164805.1 Carlito syrichta
GTGGTATGATACATTTTGATATATTCATAAAATGGGATACTATTCAGCTAAACCAAGAGATAATGATACATTCAACAGTGGTTGAATCTCAAAAACATTTTCAGGAAAATAAGTCAAACGAAAAAGAACACATACTCTGTGTGAAGTTCAGTATCCGTGGTGTCAGGAGGAGTAACTTAGAAAGAGGCCTGGGCAATGATGGGAAGACACTGTCTTGCTTTGGATGGTGGTTACATGGGTAAATACATCTATTGAAACTCATATCACAGCGAAGTTAAGTTCTGTGTCTTTCATTGTACGTATATTTTTGGGAGTAGAAGAAAATCAAAAAATTTTTTGGGCTTGTATTATCTTGGTAAAATATGTATAATATAGAATTTACCATGTTAACATTCTGTATTTTTTTTGAGTCAGAGTCTCACTCTGTTGTCCAGGCTGGAGTGCAATGGCACAATCATGACAATCACAATGACTGATCATGGCTCACCATAGCCTCAACCTCTTGGGCTCAGGTGATCCTTCCACCTCAGCCACCTGAGAAACTGGGACTACAGTCATGTGCCACACGATGTCTGGCTAATTTTTAAATTTTCTGTAGAGATGAGGTCTTGCTATGTTGCCTACGCTGGTCTTAAATTCCTGGACTCAAGTGATCCTCCCGCCTAGAACTCCCAAAGTGCTGGGATTACAGGTGTAAGCCTCCATGCCCAGTCTTGTTAACCATTTGTAAGTATACAGTTCTATGGCATTGAGTACATTCATATTCTTATGCTACATCATC
>NW_007045995.1:0-770 GCF_000164805.1 Carlito syrichta
TCCATACTGTATGTGGCAGCTTTATTCATAACATTGAAAGTCCCGGAACTATCTAGAGTGTCCATTATCAGAAGAGTGGTATGATACATTTTGATATATTCATAAAATGGGATACTATTCAGCTAAACCAAGAGATAATGATACATTCAACAGTGGTTGAATCTCAAAAACATTTTCAGGAAAATAAGTCAAACGAAAAAGAACACATACTCTGTGTGAAGTTCAGTATCCGTGGTGTCAGGAGGAGTAACTTAGAAAGAGGCCTGGGCAATGATGGGAAGACACTGTCTTGCTTTGGATGGTGGTTACATGGGTAAATACATCTATTGAAACTCATATCACAGCGAAGTTAAGTTCTGTGTCTTTCATTGTACGTATATTTTTGGGAGTAGTAGAAAATCAAAAAATTTTTTGGGCTTGTATTATCTTGGTAAAATATGTATAATATAGAATTTACCATGTTAACATTCTGTATTTTTTTTGAGTCAGAGTCTCACTCTGTTGTCCAGGCTGGAGTGCAATGGCACAATCATGACAATCACAATGACTGATCATGGCTCACCATAGCCTCAACCTCTTGGGCTCAGGTGATCCTTCCACCTCAGCCACCTGAGAAACTGGGACTACAGTCATGTGCCACACGATGTCTGGCTAATTTTTAAATTTTCTGTAGAGATGACGTCTTGCTATGTTGCCTAGGCTGGTCTTAATTCCTGGACTCAAGTGATCCTCCCGCCTAGAACTCCCAAAGTGCTGGGATTACAGGTGTA
>NW_007045996.1:0-712 GCF_000164805.1 Carlito syrichta
AAGGTACAAATGCCACGTTAATAACCCTGGCATACTGGTGACAGTATCTTAAGGTAATAATCAAATATTAATATCCTATGTTTTGTAAAATAAAGACTTCTGGGACTTGAGAAGTGTGCTTAAGGGTTTGTGGAACTGGATTTTACTACTGATTAGAAACAATAATTCCAGCCGGCCAGGCACGGTGGCTCACACTTATAATCACAGCATTTTGGGAGGCCAAAGTGAGAGGATTGCCTGAGCCCATAGGTTTGAGACCAGCCTGGGCAATGTGGCAAGACTTCATCTCTACAATAAATCAAGATAGATTAGCTGAGCGTGGTGGCACGTGCCTGTGCTTCCAGTTACTTGGAAGGCTGAGGCAGAAGGATTGCCTGAACCCAGGAGGTCGAGGCTGTGGTGGCCAGGAGTGTGCCACTGCACTCCAGCCTGGGCGACAGAGTGAGACTCCAATTCAGAAAGAAAGGAAGAAAGAAAGAAAGAAAGACAGAGAGAGAGAGAGAGAGAGAGAGAGAGAGAGAGAGAGAGAGAGAGAGAAAGAAAGAAAGAAAGAAAGAATATTCTCTTTTTGAATTAGAAATATAGGTATTTTTGGTCATTTATACCTGTTCTTGACCATTCAATAGGCTCTTATTTGATTCTTCTTCAAGCCGTAGCCACCACCAGAACAGAGAGAGTCAGGTTTTACTACTGCAGTTTCAGCCATAATAAA
>NW_007045997.1:0-715 GCF_000164805.1 Carlito syrichta
CGTGGTCCGAAAAGGTGCATGGCAGAATTTCAGTCCTTTTAACTTTGCTTATACTTGATTTGTGTCCAATTATGTGGTCGATCTTAGAATATGTTCCATGTGGTGATGAGTAGAATGTGTATTCTGTGGTCTTTGGATGGAGTGTTCTGTAGGTATCAATTAAGTCCATTTGGTCCAAAGTTACATTGAGGTTCCGGATCTCCTTGCTGATTTTTTGTCCTGATGATCTGTCTAGGGTTGTGAGTGGGGTATTGAAGTCCCCAGTTATGATAGTGTTAGAGCCAATATCTTTCTTTAGTTTTCCAAGAAGCTGCTTTATGAAAGTTGGCGCACCTATGTTGGGTGCATATATATTTAGAATAGATATTTCTTGTTGATGGATTGAGCCTTTTATCATTATGTAGTGGCCTTCTGTATCTTTCTTGATTTTTAATAGTTTGAAGGGTATTTTGTCTGAAATTAAGATGGCTACTCCTGCTTTCTTTTGTATTCCGTTCGCCTGGAAGTTTGTTTCCCATCCTCTTACTTTGAGTCTGTGGATGTCCTTTCTAGTGAGGTGAGTCTCTTGAAGGCAATAGATTGTTGCCTGATGATATTTTATCCATTTTGCCAATCTATGTCTTTTCAGTGGTGCATTTAGTCCGTTCACATTTAGGCTAATAATTGAAATGCAAGAGTTGATCCCTGTCATAACGTTCTTACAGAGTTGTTCCTG
>NW_007045998.1:0-1086 GCF_000164805.1 Carlito syrichta
TATTTCTTTTCAGTGGTGCGTTTAGTCCATCACATCAGACTAATTATTGAAATGTGAGAGTTCGTCCCTATCATGGAGTCTTATTGAGTTGTTGTTCTTCACTGAGTTTTTCTTTTTCTTTTTTTTTTTTTTTGTCTTCTTTGGGTTTTGGGGTTGGTTCGTGTATATTTTATTCTTTTCCCTGTACTCTTGTGAAGAACATTGTTCTTTTTTCCTTTTCTTCTGTGTTTAGTACTTCTTAAGCGTTTCATGTAGAGATGGTTTTGTGGCTGCATAAGTTCTTAGGGATTGGATATCTGGGAAAGATTTTAATTCTCCCTCACTAATGAAGCTTAGCTTGGCTGGGTAGGTTATTCTTGGTTGAAATTGTTTATCCTTTAGGACTTTGAAGATAGGGCTCCAAGCTCTCCTAGCATGCAGGGTTTCTGCAGATAAATCTGCTGCTATTCTGATTGGTCTTCCATGGTGGGTGATCTGGCCTTTTTCTCTTGCTGCCTTTAGGATTTTTTCTTTTGTGCCTACTTTATTTAGGCGAATTATTATGTGTCTAGGAGTTGATCTTCTCATTTGTTGTCTTGAGGGGGTTCTCTGAATCTCTTGTGTTTGAATTTTTGTATCACTGATTAGATAACGGAAATTTTCTTGAATGATCTCGTGGAAAGTTTGTTCCAATGTGGTCTCTGTTTCTCTTTCTGCCTCAGGGAGTCCGATTATTCTTAGGTTAGGCCTCTTGAGGTAGTCACTCATCTCTTGAAGGTTTTGTTCTGTCTTTTTTAGCTTATTTTCTGTGTTTATAAGAGTTTGGGTTATTTCTATATTTTGGTCCTCAAGATCTGAGATTCTTTCTTCTGCTTGGGTAATTCTGCTTTCCATGCTTATAATTTGTAATTTATTTCATTCATAGAATTCTTTATTACTGTTATCTCAGATATCAGCTCCTTCCTAGTATCTTCTTGTGTCTCCTCAATTCATTTTAATCTCTCCATTATTGTTTTGATATCTACCTTTGCATTTTGAAACCCTTCATTCTGGGGACTTTTCATTGTTTGTATTTTCAAAGTCAGTTTTCTCAGTGTCTGCTCTCAC
>NW_007045999.1:0-750 GCF_000164805.1 Carlito syrichta
CTAAACAACATGATGCTAAATAACTCCTGGGTCAATGATGACATCAAAATAGAGATCAAAAGATACCTGGAAACAAATGAAAATAAAGAAACATCTTACCAAAATCTCTGGGATGCCTTAAAAGCTGTAATAAGAGGGGAATTTATATCCCTACAAACACACATGAGGAAAATGGAAGGAACAGAAATTGACAACCTAACAAGCCACCTAAAGAAGCTGGAAAAGCAAGACCACAAAAACCTTAATTTCAGCAGAAGAATCCAGATCACCAAAATAAAAACCCAAATCCAGGACATAGAAGACAAAAAGATAATACAAAAAATCAATGAAACAAAAAGCTGGTTCTTCGAAAGGGTAAAAAAGATTGATGGTCACCTAGCTAGACTGACCAAGAAAAAACGAGAAAAAAACCAAATAACCATAATCAGAAACACAAAAGATGAAGTCACATCTGACCCTGAAGAAATACAAAAGATCATTAGAGACTACTACGTACACTTGTATGGAAACAAACTTGAAAACCAGAAGGAAATGGAAGACTTTCTGACATCACACAACCTACCTAGGTTGGACAAGAAGAAATTGAGACCCTAAATAAACCAATAACAATCAAGGAAATCGACCACGTAATAAGAAAACTTCCTACCAAAAAAAAGCCCTGGTCTAGATGGCTTTCCAGCAGAATTCTACAAGACATTTAAAGAGGAGCTGATACCAATCCTACTGAAAGGTATTCCAGGCGATTCAAAA
>NW_007046000.1:0-622 GCF_000164805.1 Carlito syrichta
AAGCTTTTTTGGGATTGAGGACCCGAGTAACGCAGATTCCTTATTCTTACTTAGCAATAGGCAGTGAAGTTTCCTATATGTGAGAACTCCCATTACCCGGATTCCTACTTCAAAAATCTGATTCGTGGTTACCACTTAGGAAGACGGCCTGCAGTTTTGAGACTGAGGACTCATATAAGGAAGATTCCTTATACTTCCTTACCAATATGTCGTGTAGTTTCCTGTATATGACGACCTCTATTACCCAAACTTCTGTTTCACGCTGCAGGATGCCGAGACAGTTCCTGGTGACCGAGAATTCCAGTTTTGTGAATACCAAGGGAAAGACCTCCATAATGTTCTTTGGGAACTGGAATCCAAGATTCCTGGTTTCCCATCACCAGACCTCCCCAAAATATGAAATATTCCAAACCCAAAACCCCAATTCCTGCCTGCCCAGGCACAAGAATTTTCTGTAGTTTGAATTCACCTGAATCGAGGAATTTTGCACCAATATACCTTTTGATTCTGGGGAATATGATTATGGTCGTAGATGGTGCCAGGAAACAAAAGGATTTCTAGGGCCAAATCCTAGATTACGACTAACAAGAGGACCAGAAAGATCCTGAGGATCTGTAATGAC
>NW_007046001.1:0-759 GCF_000164805.1 Carlito syrichta
CAGGATCACGACTCCTCCTTTCTTTTATGTTCCATTCACCGGAAAATTTGTTTCTCATCCTCTTACTTTGAGTCTGTGTATGTCCTCTCTAGTGAGATGGGTCTCTTGAAGGCAGTATATTGTTGCCTGGTGATATTTTATCCATTTTGTCATTCTATGTCTTTTCAGTGGTGCGTTAAGTCCATTCACATTCAGATTAATTATTGAAATGTGAGAGTTCGTCCCTATCATGGAGTTCTTATTGAGTTGTTGTTCTTCCACTTGGTTATTTCTTTTTTCTTTTTTTTTTTGTCTTTCTTTTGGTTTTGGGGTTGGTTCGTGTATATTTTATTCTTTTCCCTGTACTCTTGTGAAGAACATTGTTCTTTTTTCCTTTTCTTCTGTGTTTAGTACTTTCTTAAGTGTTTCATGTAGAGATGGTTTTGTGGCTGCATAAGTTCTTAGGGATTGGATATCTGGGAAATATTTTAATTCTCCCTCACTGATGAAGCTTAGCTTGGCCGGGTAGGTTATTCTTGGTTGAAATTGTTTATCTTTTAGGACTTTGAAGATAGGGCTTCAAGCTCTCCTAGCCTGCAGGGTTTCTGCAGATAAATCTGCTGCTATTCTGATTGGTCTTCCATGGTAGGTGATCTGGCCTTTTTCTCTTGCTGCCTTTAGGATTTTTTCTTTTATGCCTACTTTATTTACGCGAACTATTATGTGTCTAGGAGTTGGTCTTCTCATTTGTTGTCTTGCGGGGGTTCTCTGAACCTCTTG
>NW_007046002.1:0-734 GCF_000164805.1 Carlito syrichta
TGGAGGGGACTGGAAAGGAATGGAATGGAGAGGAAAGGAGTGGAATAGGTAGGAACGGAACGGTTTGGAGATGAATGGAATGGAATGGAATGGAATGAAGAGGAATGGAATAGAGAGAAATGGAATAGAAGGGAATGCAATGGAGAGGAATGGTATGTAGTGGAATTGAAAGGAATGGAAAGGACTGAAGAGAAATGGAATGGAATGGAATGGAGAGAAAAGGAATTGAAAGGAATGGGAGGGAATGGAAAGGAATGGAGTGGAATGGAATGGAGAGGAAGAGAATGGAATGGAATGGAATGGAATAGAGAGGAATGGGATGCAATTGAGAGACATGGAATGGGGAGGAATGGAAGGGAATGGAATGGAATGGAATGGAGAGGAATGGAATGCACAGGAATGTAATGGAGAGGAATAAATGGAATGGAATATAATGGAGTGAATTGAATGGAGAGGTATGTAATGGAGAGGAATGAAAAGTTACTGTATGGAATGGAATGGATTGAAATTAAATGGAATGGAAGGGAAAAAAATGTAGTGGAATGGGAAGGATTCCAACGGAATGCTATGGATAGGAATGGAATCGAGAGGAATGGATTAGAATTCAATGGAATGGAATGGAATGGAATGAATAGGAAAGTAAAAGAATGGAATGGAAATGAATGGAATTGAATGGATTGGAATTGAAATGATTGGAGAGGAATGGAATGGATTCCATTGGAATGGAATGGAAG
>NW_007046002.1:2107-2542 GCF_000164805.1 Carlito syrichta
GAAAGGAAAGGAAAGCATTGAAATGGAATTGAGTAGACAGGAATGGAATTGAAAGGAAAGATTGGAATGGAATGGAAATGAATGGAATGGAGGAGAATGGAAAGGAATGGAATGGAGGGAATGGAAAGGAATGGAATGGAGAGAAATGGAAGGGAGAGGAATGGAATGGAATGGAAAAGAACGGAATGGAGAGAAATGGAATGGAGACAGATGTAATGCAATGGAATGGATGGAATGGAGAGGGATGGAATGTCAAGGAATGGAATGGAATGGAGAAGAATGGAATGGAATGGAGGGGATTGTTATAGACTGTAGAGGAAAGAAATGCAATGAGTGGAATGGAAGGCAAAGAAAAGGAATGGAATCGAGAGGAATGGAATGGAGTGGAATTCAACGGAGTGGAGTGAAATGGAATGGAATGGATGGAAAGCTTTG